>NC_056743.1:1647626698-1647661698 GCF_019279795.1 Protopterus annectens | reverse complement strand
GTCAATGGAATGCCTCTACTAATTACAATAAAGAAGTACAACACACACAATACTATTTACATGGCATTTAAGTTCCATTGAATGTATTGCATTAATTGCATGTACATGACAGTGATAAACTGCAATTCCATCTGCTGCATGAAAGATTTTAATGCAAATGCATTACAACGTAATATTTACATTTATCATTATTATGTTCTTGTTTCGCCTTCTTTTTTGTAGGAATAAATGGTAACTCATTAAGAGGTTAAGTTTGCAGGATGAGTTATAAAACGGCAGTGAACTTGTGGCTTATGAAGATGTTTCACAGATGATTGCTCTACACCAGCAGATAGCACCATTTTCTACAAGTCAGTAATTTTTAATTAATAAATCATACACACTTTCACAGTTAAGATAAATGTCTTCTCTTTTTTTCTCAGTTTAGCACCATTAAGATGATAACCAACGTCCTTTCCAAGTAGCATAATGAATCACTCCTACAGCTGCAGTATGCAGTAATCTGACACTCTGCATTTTAACATATAGATATAAACACAGAGAGAGAAAGAGAGAGAGAGAGAGATGCTAATAAGAGGACAGTTACTAGAATGGAAGTCCCTAGTGGCAACTGGTGACAAAAGTGCATTCATATCTGAAAAACGGTTATTGTTTGGGTTTTATTTAACTCTTGAACTATTCTCACATTGCTTTATATTTTGTTAGTAAGGAATGATTTAAAACACTTTTGCCATAAGCATTTATTGAATGAAACCAGGTTTATAGTGATAAATTGTTAAAATCTGAAAATGAGGAAGGTAGGAAATTAAAAAAAAATAAAGTAGCAAGCAAAGATTAAACAGTGTGATCTTAATCAGTACTGGTCAATAGTTCTTTCTACATTTGAATATTTCTGTTCAATTTTTTATATAACAGTTACACATAAATGCATTGCACTTAGGTTGCACTCAGTCAAGAATTAACAAAGTCGGTTAAGAAAACAAATCCTTAAACAGCATACAGGTAATCACAACTGCCATTGAAGGCTGTTTTAGTTAAGATAGAAGAAAAGTATTTTTCAACCTCTTTCAGCAAGAATCTTGGACAAAGACAAAACTAATAAGGGCTAAAGGCACAAAATCAGAGACAGATTTTAAATATTGCTCTTATAAACTTAGAAAGTTGCTACAACAACAGGATTTAAATTATTATGCATCATCTAAAGGATATGAAGTCTGAAACTCATATGACTGTCATTATTTTATTAGCAGTCCAGAGTGACTTGCTAGAAAACCACAAACATTATGAGAAAAAAAAACACAAATATCTGGAAAATTCTGGATGTTCTGAAAAATTCTGGTCAGTTAAAAGGTATTCCTAGAAGCTTTACAATAAATGTTTCTTCATACATCTTTTATCATTATTTGGATGTTTTTGTCTAGTTGTTCTTTCGCATAAACAGTGTAAGATTGTCCTTCTCTTTCAGTGGCATGCTTTCTTATTTCTATTATATTCTAGCCAGGCTATGAACCTTGATTTAAACAAAGAGAAGAGATAAAGAACCAGAAAAGGTTGTGATGTGAGTAATGTTAAAGCTAAAGTCATCCCCTTACTGAGCACTACTCGTCTCTGAAATCCTATGGGCTACCTTTTGTTTTAACTTTTATCTTGATTGCTCACCATACCCCTCTAGCTGTCACCTTCCCTTCCCCCGGCATGCATGCAACAACTTTATCTTACCACCATCACTTTATTTATTTATTGGTTTGTTTGCTTGCTTTGTTCGTTTATTTTATTGTATTAATTACAGCCTGTTTTCCAAATCTTTAAGCAATGATCAACCTTCTTCAGAATGTTTTGATATTGGACAGTAGCTTACTACTGGGCTCTTTATAGCTAGTGTTGCACCTACCCAGCTCACATTAACATTTGTCTTCTTTTCTTATACTACTTTTCTGTACTCATTTTTAATCCTGATCAAATGCAACTTATATAGTGACTTCACTGAAAGTTCTTACATTTCTTTACCATCTGTTTACATAACATGTATATCCAAATACATTGTCACATTATATGCATTGTGTCTGCTTCCTTCTTTCCTCCATATCCTGCCTATGAGGGATAGTCAGGGAGCAGAACAAACTATGGTGGACTTATTTTCCTCTTAATTTATAAGCCATCTTCTTAGCACATAACTGTTGCATTTTGAATTATACCTCTCATTTCATGATTTAGTCTGTTTGTACATACATTATCTCTCTGTCTCTTTTCACCTTTACCTACCTCATTCCACCCCATCTTTCAGTTGTCCTACTTACCTAATGTAATGCTTTTTTAATGTTCCAATGCATTTAACCATTTACTTTCTTGGAATGCATGGGTATTTCATTATGCACCATTGGGTTGGGGTGTCCCAAAAGTCATCTTGCATGCAAAGTCTTCTGTTGATCACACTGACAATATTATCAGTGAGTTTTCCTTCTAGACTCCTGCTGCTTGTAGTACATTCTCTGCCTTTTACTCTCAGTGCAAGATAAAGTGGTGTGCCACAGTGTGTAGTTCACTTTGACCCAACCTCTTCCATTCTTCACTGTTTGCAACCTGGTCTTTGCTATTTTATACACGTCCATAGCCCAAATAAAATGATCTCATATTTTCTGCATAGTGTTGATGATTGACTCTTCAGCTTATACAAGGAAATTTATTGTAGGAACTCAGAGCTTGGATGAATCATCAAATTTCCGACATTAATTCTCTCCATCAGGATAGCCACCTTTCAACTTCACTTCTCCATCAATTGTTCCACTTCATTCTTTAAAACAGTATAACTATTCTTACCTAGTTATAACTAGTATATCCCCCCACCTGGAGGTCTAGACAGTTTGCCCCACATTTGACTTGAATCACTGCTACCCTATATGTTTTCTTTTCCTTATCCTCCTGCTTCAGTCATACAAGCATTTTATTCTTGTTACATTCAACATATTTATTTATTTATTTTGTTTGTTTTTATTAACTGAGGTAGAGCACTAATCCCAGCAAACTTTTTACAAGGTCTTCCTGAACAGTATGTGAGAAAAGGAGTCAATATTGCAGAATACAAAACCACTATTCACATTTTAAAAGCAGTATTATATCAATTGTACTTTAACGATATGATAGAAAATATATATTTGGTTTAGATGATTCTACATTATAACACTGACATTACAGATATTCTTGCTGCATATGGTCAAGACTATATTATTAATGTCCTGTAATGCGGAAAAGTTAAAAACTACAAAAATCTGTATTTTTGCAGCAAGGCAAGCTCCCATGTATCACAAACCCCCCTGTTAATTATATATACCAACTTAGAGATTGCACTACAGCAGGGAAAGGTGAAAGTCCCCAATTCCCACTGTACCACGATCTCCTTAGAAAACATTGAATTTTTGGAAAGTCAGTCATATGGCCTCAACTTTATAAAGCTCAACTTTCCAAATAGTCGATTTACTGAAAGGAACTGGTTTAGATATAGGTACCCACACTACAACCAACGAATCCAATGCAATAATAGCCCTACTCTCATAATTCCATCTACTAAACTTCATTTCACAGACCACAGCTTCTCCATTTTTGCTCCTAAACTATGGTAACCATTGCCACATGATCTTATTGAAATCAGAGACTGCAGACAGTTCAGACTTCAGTTCAAACCTAGCTGAATAGTAGTATAAGTGCACATTTCAGAGCACAGGCTATGACACCTAACTTCCATGGTAGCACTATTACATTCATCTCATAATACCTAGACTGTTTCAACATATAAATTCATTACCACTGCCCTATCCACTCCCTCCTATATATCTAATATCTGTTTCAACTGTTATTAGCGCTTCTGTTGCAGATGTTAGTATTTTTCAAGTTCTACTCTGTTTACTGCAAAGATTTCCCTCCATATATGTATAGTCGATGTCTCTTAGCTGGACCAGATTTACCTCACCTATAATAGCTATATTATGCATAGTATTCTCCTGATCCTACTTCTTTTTAACAGTCCTTATAAATATGTGTGTGTATATTTTTGTTTACATCTATGTAATTATTCATTTAATCTTCCTTTACTGGTGTTTCTATGTATGTAACTTGGGTTGAGCCTGCAAATGATCAAATTTGATCAGGGTTCTGGTAAATAAATTTAAGTAAATGAATAAATAAATACAAAATAAATAAATACTATAAACAGTATATGCAATAGCAGAATGGGTTACATGGAGAAGTCAGAAAAAAGCTTACAGATAGATTTGTGATTCTATCTTGAATTTGTCTTTAAATTTTCCAAAATTCATAACACCACATACACAGATTTAGTTCACGGTTACAGTCTGAACATGAATTATTAGAAAGAGTGCAATGGCAATAAATACATGATTTATTTTTCAGTAGCTTTCAGAAGTTCTTTGGCCTTCATAGACAAACTCGATATCCTTAGTACAACTGGACTAGGTAAGAGGAGGTAGACATTTGTTTCATCCTTCTTTGCATTTTAATCTCTGATGATAGCCTTCAGTAGACAGACATCTGAGTTTTCAGTTGATTATATAAAACTTCCACCCATCATCTAAATCTTAATTCTAGCTTCTTCACCTTCTTCAGCTCATGGATGGAGGAAGTCTCATTCCATAAATCAAAAAGGCAAATTTAGATCATAAAGTACACAGGCAACCCTGTCCTCCTCCCAACAAATGCCAACACATGTGAGAGATGCAACCATATAACAAAACTGGAGGCTAAGCTCTCTCAACTCAGTACTGGCGTAACCAGTCAGGAGGAGAAGGAAACCACACTCACTACAATTCTAGTCTCACATAGACCTACCACGACAGCAAACCAAACACATAAGCACACAAAAACATACTCGGAGGCTCTAAATAAAAATCTTCCTAAGCAGCAGAGACCTCCAAAGCAGACACCCAAGCAACCGCTACCCCAAAACAAAACACATGCAACACATAGCTCACAAAGCCAGTGTGCCGAAGAGTCACAGCCCTTAAGGCTAAACAACACACCTGATACACTTGTAATAGGTGACGCTATCGACAGTTACACTGATGTCCCGCTCACCAGGCTGAACAAGGAGAAGGTCACGGTGAGCTTCCTGTCGGGCGCTAGGATCCACCACATAACACAAGCACTCAGGTCACTCCAAGGCAAGTACAAATATGACTCAGTCATTGTCCATACAGATGTGAATGACCTGAGACGTACCTCCCTGGACTACATGAAAAGAGACATAGAGGAGCTCTCTGAGCATGTAGCCCAGGCCGGTATGACCCTGACCTTGAGTAGCATCTTACCCTCACCAAGAATGATGCCACAATATGAAGACAAGATGATCAATTTCAACAATTGGCTTAAGTATTGGTGTCATTCAAAGGGGATCCAATGCCTGTCAGCCTGGGATGACATGCTTGACAAGCCACGATGCTTCGCTAGGGACTGCTTGCACCTGTCACCCGTGGGCTTTCGGATATTGGCAAAGGCTCTTGCTACCCCCATAGTGCCTTTTTTAGGCAAGGCTCAAAAGACAAACCCACCTCCATAGGTATCTCAAGGGATAAGAAACTAAGAGTAATGCTACTCAATGCCAGAAGTCTAAACCTCAAGTTGCATGCACTCAAAACTCTCCTTAGCATGGTGAACATCAATATCTGTGCAGTAACAGAAACCTGGTTCAAGGCTCCCAAGAGCACCCCAGCACTACCAGGTTATACTTCATACCATACTTTTCAGCCCCAAAACTTGGACCGAACCACAAAAGGAGGGGGAGTATCAATATTCGTCAAAGATACCCACACCTCCAGGTTGGTGGCACAGCATGAAGCATCGGAGACTATCCATGTGCAACTAACAGTGGGTAAAACTGCCTTCCAGTTTATAGCCTGCTACAGACCACCCTCCCAAACCCAGGAACCCCACTCAGCCTTCTTGAGAACACTGGAAAATATTTAGGTCTCTCCAAACACCATTATATTGGGCGACTTCAACTACCCAAACAGACTGGGAGCATTACTCTAGCTCCAACACCATAGCCCAAAGGTTCCTAGAATTTATAAACTCAAATGCTATGGAACAACTTGTTACCACTCCCACAAGAGGGGAAAACATACTGGACCTGATCATCACCAACATGGGGACTCTATGCTCCAGACCAGAAGTGTATCCCTCACTGGTAAGATCAGACCATAAACTAATCTCACTGGATATTCACATCCCGACCCCACCCCCTGCCCAGAAAACCACAGTGAAAAACTTCTCTAAAGCAAATTTCACACTCCTCAAAACCGAGGTGGAATCCTTCAAAGCCCCCGGGCCTGTGGAAATTACGGCCCAGACCGCAGAATCCTTTATAAACGCATTCTATGAACATCTTCAGGAATGCATGGATCATGCAATCCCAAATAAAAATATGACCCAATCCTCCAAAGGCAGACGTCTTGTCTGGTGGACCCCAGCCATAAACAAACTATACAATAGAAGGAGGAAGCTACTACATGATGGAGCAAAATCCCAAAAAGGGAAGGCATCTCTGATCAGTATTAGCAAAAAACTATGGGCACTCATAAAATCATCTAAGGCCAGCTTCGAGAGAAAAATTGCACAGGACACTAAGGATAATCACAAGACTTTCTTTACTTATGTTAGGAACCTGGGTGGGAATTCCCAGATATGCTCAGAATTAGTCCAAAATGACAAAAAAATACACCGAACCCACAGACATTGCCAACATCCTAGCTGACAGATTCAGTGCAAACTTCTCCCCCCCTGCCCACCAAAAGGGCAAATATCTATCCCAGCAGAGTGCTGCCCCCCTGACATCTCAGATGCTCAGGTAAGAGCTGCCCTCTCCAAAGCAAAAAACACAGCATCAATGGGACCAGATGGTGTCCCGGGCTGCGTCCTACATGAACTCCAAGAAGAGGTAAACCCAAACATAAAACTACTGTTCAATCTCAGCCTTACTACAGGATATGTACCCAAAGAGTGGCATACAGCAATAGTGGTCCCTCTCCACAAAGGTGGTGCCTCAACAGATCCTGGAAACTATCGCCCCATAAGCCTGACTAGCTTGGTCTAAAAGCTATGGAAAGGATCATCATGGACCTCATAAATAAAGATTTTGGGGACCTACAGACACTGGATCCTACTCAGTTCGGCTTTGTTAAGGGCAGACCCTGCCTCTTAAACCTGGTTGATTTCTTTGAAACAGTCACCAAGGCCATTGACGAGGGGAAGGTGGTCCACACAGCCTACCTGGACCTTGCAAAAGCCTTCGATACAATACCCCACTCGGGCATTATAGATAAGCTCACCAGTTTAAATATAAACCCCTATGTCACTAGATGGGCTGCAAACTGGCTCAAGGACAGAACCCACATGGTTAGAATTGCTGGAGCCATGTCAGACTCCAAACCAGTTACAAGTGGCGTCCCACAAGGCTCAGTCCTGAGACCTCTCTTGTTCGGTATATATTTCTCGGAGGTACAGGCCAACATGGAAGGACTATGGCTGACCAAGTTCATGACTGCAAACTGGGCGCCATAATCGACTCTCCAGCCAACACAAGCATCCTCCAAAAGGGCCTCATAGAAACAGACAAATGGTGCCAAAGCCATGGCCTCAAGCTAAATGCCAAAAAGTGTATAGTCATCCCCTTTGGCAAAAACAAAGTGCCCACAAATTGCCACATAGGTGGTAATCCATTAAGTACAAAAGAAGTAATTAGGGACCTGGGGACCCAAGTTGATAGCAATCTCTCATTTGACAACCATGTGGCCAAAGTGGTTAGAAAAACATTTTATATAGCCCACCTAATCATGAAGGGATTCACATCTAGATCAGGGGAGGTCATCGTGCCTCTTTACACATCCCTCATCAGGCCCATAATTGAGTTCAATGCCCCTTTTGAGATGTACCTTACCAGACACCTGCAGCAACTGGAAAGACCCCAAAGGTACTTCACCAAGAGGATCAAAGGGCTCAAACAGATGCCATATGCTGCCTGGTTAAATAAACTCCAGCTCTACTCAGTGGTATACCACCTGCTCAGAGGCGATCTGTGCCTGACCTATAAAGCCATGTCCAACCCGGAATTAATGGACATGCTGCACCTCAGAAAATCCAAATCCCATCGAGCTGCGCCCTCAAGAGACTTGAACCTCAGCACTGAAATAAATAGGACATGCTGGAGGGACAGATTCATAACCCAGAGGCTCCCTTCACTCTGGAATAAAATCCCAGTCCAGGTTAGGCAGAGTCCCTCATTGACTCTCTACAAGAGGAATCTTGATGAGTGGATGGGAGATCATAGGTTTACCCCGGGTATCACTTCTGTGTCACTGTTAGACAGAGGCACAGTATACTAACCTCAAAAAAGGGCATAGCAAAATTAATTTAAAATGGGTGGCGAAAGCCAAACACACTCTGGCTAGGCTTATAAATGCCCTAGGGCAGATAGCCTAGTATGAACCTATGAACCTATGAATCTATAAAGGCCCAGTCTTGCCTGATTTCAGTTCTGTCGATGCATTTTATCTATGAAAAACTGAGAAACCTACAGATGGCAAGTGTTTCCCTCCCTTTTCCAAATCTCCCTTGCCCAGAAGTGTCTTCAGCAACATACTATCCACCCTGCTCACCTGCAACCATTGCAGAATGGTAGAATCTGCATTAATCATTGAGATGTGCTTAGATGCTCTTGCATCCATTACATTTTTTTTTTTCCTTTAGAGAGAAAAACTTGAATTGCCTGTTACATAGCTTTTAATCATATTCAGTCTTTTAAAAACAGATAAAAAAGTTGTATCAGTTACTCAATACCACTGTCTCTGTACCACTTTATAGAACTCTGTCTGAACTCTATGGGAACTGTATGGGACCTGTATGGGAACGCTTTGGGAACTGTATGGGGACTGTATGGGAACTCTATGGGAACTATATGGCAAATCCAAATCTTTGAAGTGTTACTTTACTGTTTATAATTTTTATCACAGAACTCGCATCCTCTTCAACCATGTCTAAACCTAAACCTATCTTATAAATGCCCAGGTGGTTATTTTCCAGAACGCTTTTTATTTCTGATATTGGTTTAGACACTTTTCAATATTTTTCTTCTTTACCGTCTTTTCTTTATCTACTGGCACTTTTCTATACAACTTCTGGTCAAATGCCAGTTGTCATAGGTACATGGTCCAATATATGAATTAAACCTTTTTCCACTGCTTAACCTGTCTTTCCATATCTCTCTGATAAAAAAAAAAAAAAAAAGGTTTAGTCTGTTTGACAATTTCATCCAATTCACTGTATGTTTAGATTTCTGTTTACATTGTCTTTTTATCTGCCTGTCTTCACTGTTTCCTTCCCACTTTTCCTCTATTGTAGTTGCAATGTTTTTCTCATCCCTAATTGCCTTTATATAGTTTGCTCAACATACTTATTCATGTGCCAAGGAACCTCATAATATAACTTTTCTAATCACAGTATCTTCCCTTACCGCTTTACCTGACATATGATCCAAACTCCATGTTTATTGTACATTTTTCGTATTTAAAACATCAAACCTGTCATCAGGGATGGTGTTAGCATTTTTGTGGCACGCAGAAAATGCCAAGATGGGGGTCCCCTAGGCACTTCCTGTCTAAGTATCACCAGGTCACTGCTACTCCTGCTATGTAACCTTTTAGTTCATGTTGCAAACTTGTAGGAGTAGTATGCACAGACTGACCTGTATACTCAGTGCTCTTACATTACAACAGGCGTGTGTACAACGCTGTGTTGGCCCATCTTACAAAGGGACATTCATAGTTACTGGCATGTAGTTGCAACAATGTCACATTACAACAACTCTATGCATAGGTCTGGACTTGGGTGAAATGGTGCCCTAGGCCTGCTGTTACATCCAACAACACACACAGACCCTATGCTTCACCCTATCTTGGCCTCTCCACACCATACACATTACTTTTTTCTTCCTTTTTTCACAACTTGCCTTATTCTTCAGCATTTTATTACTGAATTACATTATAATTTTTTTTATCTTTTTATACAACCTTTTCATTTTATAGATTATATATATATATATATATATATATATATATATATAGACACTGCGGTGGTGGTGCTGAGGTAGCGTTGTCGCCTTACAGTAAGACGCTGTCAGTTTGATTATCAGTTAGAGCGTCTTCTGCGTGGAGACATGCATGAATGGGTGTACCTTCGTTGAAGGTTGTGCGTCAGGGCTGGCAACTCGGCACGTAAAAATCTACTGCCAGTCAGCGGACCGGAGTTCCACTGTGGCGACCCCTAACTGGGAAAAGCCGAAAGACACAACAATATATATATATATTTTTGACAATAGACATAAAAGACCTTTATACATCTATCCCTCATGCCACAGGGATTGATTGGGTCACTGACCGTTTATTGCATCATAACGCTAGCAGTGTAGAAATTAGATTGGCTTAATGAACGCTTCCATGGACCCTTCTTTTTTACTTGTACTGGTAACATGTCCAAAAAACGATTCTGCGATGGCCTGATTTTAGGTCGTGTTCCCGTCTGCATACTCTCATCCACAGCCGCCAGTAAATCACTGCCCACTTCATCCCGACCCAATGTAGCTGCTGTGTTGGTAATGGGGCAAAGATCATTAGTGTTGCTGCTGTTATTTGCTGTTATATTGTTCCCTAATGCACAAGAACCCCTTAGGCAAAATAAATATAAACCATGGATTAATCAGATACATGATACGCATAATAATGCATCAGTTAATAATTCCAGGCCAAATAGACACAAGGTGATGATTACATATGGCAGTGATGCTAGAGGTGTTTGTGAAATCATACGGAGAAATTGGAACATAATTGCTAGTGACACTAGTTTGAGGGATTTGGTGGGCACATGTCCACAGTTTATTTACAAAAGAAACAGGAATTTGAAAGATATGCTTTGTAAAGAAAGGAAAATGAATATAGGTAGAATGTTTAAAAGCACCGCAGGTACTATCCCATGTGGTTCTTGTAAGGCTTGTGGCCACATTAAGAAAGGAACAGAGTTTAAACATCCGGTTAATGGGAAAATATTTCTTTTAAAGTGTAGGGCGACATGCAGGACAACTGATGTTGTATATATAGCAGAGTGCTCCTTCTGTCCCAGTTTTTATATAGGGAAGACAAACAATATGTTAAAAGTTAGAGTTCTACAACATTTGTCTAGTATAAGAAATAGTGATGAGCATAATGCCCTATATAGGCATATAAGAGATAATCCAACACACAAATTCACATTCAGGGTAATAGTAAACTTAAAATTAACCAGTAGGGGGGGTGATATCAAACAAATTACAGAATTGGCTGAATCTAGATGGATCCTGGAAATGACAGCGCATAGGGATCCAGGGCTAAATGATGTGGTCCCCCTTAAGCCAGCTCTCAGTAAAAGGCGGGTCTTTTATTAAATTCTGATTGGCTATACTGTTTTTTAAATAGAAATGCTAAATGATGATGTTTTATCTGATGAAGGGCCGTAGCCCGAAAGCGCTAATACCATATTGTTTGTTTTGTATGACAATAAATTGTGTTTTATTTAATCAGCAGTATCCAGCAACGTTTTTTCGTTTTACTTTGGTTTTATTTTAGTGTAGAAATTAGATTGGTGAAGGAATTGTTAGACGTCATCTTGAAGTACAACTTTGTAACATTTGGGGGAGAGATATATTTACAGAGGACTTGTGTAGCCATGGGCTCACCAGTAGGGGCCAGTTTTGCTTACATCGTAATGGCCGAATGGGAACACAGATATGTGTTTGGTAATCGTAACGGTCAGTTCAAAATCGATTTTTACACCAGATTTTTGGACGACATCTTTATATTGACAGAAGGTTCAATTAATGATGTGGGGACTTTCATGGACCATCTCAATTCCAGCACGTCTTTTTTGAATTTTACATTTGTAGAGTCTGATTCTAGAATTTCTTATCTGGATGTAGACTTATACAAAGACATCTCTGCTGGTAGCTTCAAGGCCAAAATATTTTGTAAGTGTTCCTATTCTAACACCATGTTACACTTTACTAGTGCCCACCCTGGGCTCCAAAAAAGAGGGGTAGTCAAGGGGCAACTTGTGCGCGCTGCTCGAATGGTAACTGACGATGAACCCTTTTTAGAAGAATGTGAGTTTATCAAGGGATTGTTTCTACACAGAGGTTACACAGACAAGTTTATTCACGACCTGGTTACTGAGGTTCAGACTAAAAGGTATGGGGGTGTTTATAAACCTATTTTACAAAGCAGTTTATTCACAAGTTGTCCACTAGAATATTCACCTCCAGTTACGCCTGAAGTCTTTGTAGACAACAAGAAAGTAAACACTTTTATTTCTTTCATCACTAATTATAGTGCTGAGATTCACTTAATCAAGGAGGTGTTTGTCAAGAACTGGAGTATTTTCTGGTGTGACGATGCTTTACAAGCCAGGTTTGGTACTTTGCCTAGTTTTATATACAGGAGGGGTGATAACCTCAAACGGATACTAGAAACAAAAAAGGACACATGTTAGAGTAGACGGCACTTTCAAATGTGAGAGTTGCAACATGTGCAGGCACATTGCCACTGGTTCGGGATTCAAAATTGCTGGTTCTTCTTTCTCCACTGTTGGTAGATTCAACTGTAAATCTCGATTAGTTGTTTATTTAACTTGCTGCCAGTCTTGCCCAGCATTTTATGTGGGCAAGACTGACAGAGGATTTAATGAAAGAATCTATGAGCATTTATATTGTATTAGGAAAAATAAGTGTGAAAATGCTTTGGCGAAACATGTTAATGACCACCCTCAGCACAGTTTTACTTTTAGGGTGTTAGGACAGGTTCCCTTCGACATCAGGGGGGGGTCCTTTCCAACTATTATTAGAGCGCCTAGAGGTGATTTGGCAGCTGAAACTCTGTTCATATAGACATCCTGGTCTTAACGACAGAGTAAGTTTATCTTGTATTTTGAAACTCAGAAGTATGCAGAGGTAATTTTATTATTTTTATTCTTTATTTATGATTTATTATTTTTTATGTTTCACGTCTTAATTTTTCGTTGTTAAACCGGTTCCACTCATTATGTTTCATTTTTTTTGGTTTTAAACATTTTATGTTTAGACACATTTTCATTGATAATTTTTTAGTTTATTTTGGTCAGTTGTTTGATTTCAAAACATAATTTGTAAAGATCTGACTTTTGTATGCAGCAACACTTTAAAAAGCTTTGAGATCAGCTTTTTCCCACACATTGATGTCAATGAGTTTTAACCAGTTGGTTGGTCCATTCAAATGTACCACGTGTTGTTAATTGTATATTTAAGGAGTTTTTATACACTTGTTACCTTTTGATGTTTGTCTGAAGAAGTGCAGTTTTCTTGAACGAAAAGTGGATGTTAATAAAACACTTTATATTGGACTCTTTGCTGCTGGTTCTGCTGACGTGGATTTTGTTTTATTCAACCTTTGTACATATGTCATGCAGTAAGGGGTGCATATATGCTGTACACCATAATTAGTGACATCATATCTGATAACAAGCCAGTGAGATATCAGACTGCTACACATGTTATGTATAGTATGGGTTATATTTGATGACATAACCTGGACATTCTGTGGTTATGTGTACAGTACTGAGGTCTGTGTACTTATGGTGATTGTCGGCAGTGTATGTATTGTTAATATGTATAGACTGTGGTAGATGTCAATGTTCTTGGTCCTGTTTTATCTGATGTTACATGCTGCTCCACTGTATGTTACCCTATCGGCTTACATGTTTGTAGGGCCATACACGCAAATGTCCCATACCACAGACAGACATTGGACCACACTGTGTAGTGGCCCAGTATATGTAGGGTTAGTGTGAGAGTGGCACATATGAGGTTGGTGTTGAACAGATAGTCCATATACTGTAATATTACGCTAGCATACCATATGGGGCTGACATTGGTTGTGGTTATGCACTTTCACACAGGTGCATGTTACTCTATGCTGTGGCATGACTGTAGAGTCTGCTATATACGCAGGTACATGTGCATTCCTCCATAGGAAATGTAGGCCAGTGTTGAGTCGGTCTGCCTGTAGCCTGCACAGTGCTTTGTTACATGCCTAGCAGCTTATTGTACTTACCCAGGGAGATGTACTGTCCAGATACTTGCCAGATGTAAAGTGTTGCTGCATGCAAAAGTCAGATCTTTACAAATTGTGTTTTGAAATCAAACAACTGACCAAAATAAAATAAAAAATTATCAATGAAAATGTGTCTAAACATAAAATGTTTAAAACCAAAAAAAAAACGAAACATAATGAGTGGAACCGGTTTAATAACGAAAAATTAAGAAGTGAAACATAAAAAATAATAAATCATAAATAAAGAATAAAAAATTACCTCTGTACACTTCTGAGTTTCAAAATACAAGATAAACTTACTCTGTCGTTAAGACCAGGAGGTCTATATAAACAGAGTTTCAGCTGCCAAATCACCCCTCCTGTATATAAAACTAGGCAAAGTACCAAACCTGGCTTGTAAAGCATCGTCACACCAGAAAATACTCCAGTTCTTGACAAACACCTCCTTGATTAAGTGAATCTCAACACTATAATTAGTGATGCAAGAAATAGAAGTGTCTACTTTCTTGTTGTCTACAAAGACTTCAGGCGTAACTGGAGGTGAATATTCTAGTGGACAACTTGTGAACAAACTGCTTTGTAAAATAGGTTTATAAACACCCCCATACCTTTTAGTCTGAACCTCAGTAACTAGGTCGTGAATAAACTTGTCTGTGTAACCTCTGTGTAGAAACAATCCCTTGATAAACTCACATTCTTCTAAAAAGGTTCATCGTCAGTTACCATTCGAGCAGCGCGCATAAGTTGCCCCTTGACTACCCATCTTTTTTGGTGCCCAGGGTGGGCATTAGTAAAGTGTAACATGGTGTTAGAATAGGAACTCTTGCAAAATATTTTGGCCTTGAAGCTACCAGCAGAGATGTCTTTGTATAAGTCTACATCCAGATAAGAAATTCTAGAATCAGACTCGACAAATGTAAAATTCAAAAAAGACGTGCTGGAATTGAGATGGTCCATGAAAGTCCCCACATCATTAATTGACTCTTCTGTCAATATAAAGATGTCGTCCAAAAATCTGGTGTAAAAATCGATTTTGAACTGACCGTTACGATTACCAAACACATATCTGTGTTCCCATTTGGCCATTACGATGTAAGCAAAACTGACCCCTACTGGTGAGCCCATGGCTACACCAGTCTTCTGTAAATATATCTCTCCCTCGAATGTTACAAAGTTGTACTTCAAGATGACATCTAACAATTCCTGCACCAATCTAATTTCTACACTGCTAGCGTTATGATGCAATAAACGGTCATTGACTAAATCAATCCCTGTGGCATGAGGGATAGACGTATAAAGGTCTTTTACATCTATTGTCAAAAATCTATGACCTTTCTTGAATTCTAAAGCACCCTTGGCTTTGGCTTTTAAAAAAGCCCAAGAGTCTTTACAAATGTGTGTCTGTCCATATCTGTCCATACAGGGCTTGTGTTTCAGGCATGGTATGTCCTTTGTGGGTCACATTTGATGGCACAATAGGTGTTGCAGGTGTCCAGTGGGGAACATGGGGAAGGTGCACTGTTGGCATGTACATGCCTATTGGATAGATGGACAGGGTGCCATGCCCTCTGTAGCCCACTGCAATTACACTATGTTTACTATCAGTGGGCAATATGCAGGGTACTACCAACATAGCAGCTGTTGCCTAGGCAAGTGTGTGTGTGTGTGTGTGTAAGACATGGGTTGAGAGTGTTCCCTGGGTAATACAAAGGTTGCTAACATTGTTCAGCTAGCATTGATGTCACATTCAGGGGTATGGATCTGCACCCCAACCTCTCAGCTATTTCACATCTGTTATCCCTGTATGGTGGACATTGTGATATTTACTTGGGCCACCATATAAGAATTTTGCAAAACCCACTCCACATTGAGTCCACCTGTTACACACTCACAACCACCTCCACACAGGATATGAATGACAAACACACACATACAACCCTGTCATGCCTGCGATTAGAACTCCTACCTAACTAGTATATTACACTACAGCACTACACAGTTATAGGATGTGCCAGGGAAATTACTGGAGTACTCTTTTGCCAAAGGTGTATTTCACAGTGAATGACATCAGCAGGATTGCCAAAGTAGGGTATTTGACTTGTAGTGAGTGTGACTAGCCTAAAATGCATTGCTCCTTACACAGACATAGAAACACACACAAAACATCCACAACTGCCATGTGTGTGAATAAAACCCCTACCAGAGTTCTATATCACACTGCAACATGATGCTGTTATAGGACGCACCACACAGATTGCTGGAGTGCCCCTTCACCAAAGGTGTATTTCCCAGTGAATGAAATCAGCAGGATTGCCAAAATAGGGCATTTGAATTGTACTGAGTGTGACTAGCCTAAAATGCATTGCTCTATACACAGAAAGAGACACAAGCACACACGCAAACACACACAGTTGCTATGTCTGGGATTAGGACTCCTACCTAACTGTATTATTACACAACAGCAGTACACAGTTATAGTATGTGTCACGGAGATTACTGGGATGCACCTTTCCCAAAGGTGTATTTCAAGGTGGATGACATCAGCAGCCTTGCTAAAGTAGGGAATTTGAATTTTAGGGAGTGTGACTAGCCTAAAAAGCATTGTTCTCTACACAGACAGGGACAGACACACACACAGTTGCCAAGTCTGGGATTAGAACTCCTACCTACCTATTTTATCACACTGCAGCAGTAAGCAGTTATTGGGCACTCTATGGAGATTACTGGGCTACAACCTTGCCAGAGGTGTATTTCAAGGTGGATGACATCAGCAACCTTGCCAAAGTAGGGCATTTCAATTGTAGTGTGTGTGACTAGCCTAAAAAGGCATCACCCTCTAAACAGACAGGGACAGACAGACTTGCCAAGTCTGGGAATAGAACTCCTACCTAACTATTTTATCACACTACAGCAGTATGCATCTATGGGACATGTACGGAGATTACTGGGCTTCAACCTTCCCAGAAGTGTATTTCTAAGTCGGTGACATCAGCAGCCTTCCCAAAGTAGGGCATTTGAATTGTAGGGAGTGTGACTACCCTAACCCTAAACAGACACACACACACACACACACACACACACACACACACACACACACACACACACACACACACACACACGCACACACGCACACACACACACACACACACACACACACACACACACACACACACACACACACACACACATGTCTGGGATTGGAACTCCTACCTAACTAGTTTATCACACTACAGTAGTACGCAGTTATAGGTCATGCTATGGAGATTACTGGGCTACAACTTTCCCAAAAGTGTATTTCACAGTGGATGACCTCAGCAATCTTGTCATAGTAGGGCTATGGGGAGGGCAGTGTATGTGCATGGGCCATAACCCATCCATCTAGAGGTTGACACAACACATGCGGGCACATGCAGGGTCATATTCCACAGGTATGTTTATACAGCTGCTAGATGACTACTTCCTTGTACAGTCATGTTGCACAGCTAGCACTTACACCACATAGTCTCTAATGCTGACAGATACTGGTGGCTAGTATCTACAGTGAGTGAAATCTGAACCTCATGTGGTTGTGGCCCTCTGGCTGTGTGCTGGGTGGGACATGCCTGGATGGCTCCTTGTCACAGTCATCCTCTTCTGCACATCTATGTACATCTACTTTTGGCTTATTATAGTGTGTTGTCCTTACATGTATGTCTGTATTCCTATCCACTGTGTGTACAAAGCATGAGTAGTGCATACTGAAGAGTGTCTGCACTAACATCTGTGACTGGAAGATATGTCTGGTCCACTGATTTTTGTAGACATGGCCTTCATTATTTTAAGTGTGTGAGCATGCTCAGTATGCCCATCTGTATTGAATGTGTGGATCGAGTTCAGGTAGTTTATACTGCAGTGCAGACCTTTGTGTTGTACACCTCCAGGTAGCATACTGTTTCTGCATGGTATCTGTCGATCATTTGGCAATATGGGGACAAACTGTGCAGGGGATCGTGTGTACTGTAGGTGATCGGGTCAGTGTTGTTCCAGCTGCATGGTACTGCTGTTAGCAGAGATATTCAGACATGTACTGTTATACACAGTGATGTTTTCTGTCCTCATGTACTGTCAGGTGGACATTCTTGCTCACAGTGATGTCTTGGGGGACAAAGGTGACTTTAGCTGTGTCCGGTATTGTGGGCAGACACCTACGTATTCATGGTTAGTTATGCCATTCTGGAGGGGTAGTTGCAGACACTTGGTGCTGGGTTTGTGTATCCAGTTCAGCACCTTGGTACAGTGCTGGCAGAGGATCCCATACTTGTACGTCCATCAATATGACAGTATTGGCTTATTTTACTGTGACAATGCCTCACAGCTGTACAGATTCACACAAGTTAGCCAGGGGCAAGGGCCATGGGTCAGGACATTTACCCTATTGTGGTGTGTGGGCAGGTGTGTAGCCACCCATGTATGTGTTTGCAGCCAGGGATAGTGTGTGCACACAGCTTGGTGTCGGACGCTGCACATTCCATGCTGCCCACGCTCCCACACCCCCTCTTTTATTCGAACTTCTTCCACACATTATGCATACATTCTCTGATACTTTTCCTAAGGGTATCACCCCATCACAGGTGTGTGTTAGTGTTGGTCCACAGTTCATGCAGTGGGACATGGTGGACATGTTACTGTGGTTTGTCCACATCGCCTTGCATATGGCTTATGTGGAGTGTGTTATGTTGTTATTTGGGTGTCCATGACATAACATGCATTGGCAGTAAGTATGAGACACAGGCCTTTGGCAGACTCCTGTGGGGCATTAGGTGTTGCTGCATGACAGTGTTCATGCCAATACCTCCTAACAGTCTTGCTCAGGTGGTGTGGATGCTAGCAGGGTGCTACCTACAGCTAAGGACACACCTGCATGGGACACCTTCACTGCATGCTGCAGTCATCCATTATTACCATATACAGGTGGGGTTTTACTGTACCCATTCCCTACAGCAGGGATATGACCAGAGAGGTGCCTGTGGGTGGTGTTTTCATTAGCTGGGTGATGTGTGCTATGGACACTACTTGCATCTGACACACAGATAAGCATTGGGCATTCCAGTTATGCTTGTATGTGCAGGTACATCAGCTGTTTCCCAATAGTCCTACCTCCTTTGTGATTTGTGAGTGTTTGGGCAGATAACACCAGTATCCCCTACTACAGAACCAGATAATGTGATGCATACCTGTATGTAGTTTTCCAAGGGTGTGTCCATTTTACAGTGACACAATATATACTGTATGTCTGGGGTACTTTCCCCTGTGTACTGCTTGTATATTTAGCCTAACAGCCATGCCATGTCAGTCTTTCAGATGGTGACACATATTACCACCATACATTTGCAATGGCTTACTGCTAGCTTGTGTTGTACTGATGGGTATTGTGTATGGCACTGCAGTTGTGAGGACTTGTCCCAGTCATTAGCAGTAGTGGGCAATGGCCACCAGGCTTAACTCAACATGCATACATACCGACCACTCTCACATGATATGAGACACACACCGACATAACACACACATACCTGCATATTGTGCAGATGCTACAACCTTTCCTGCTACCTTGGCCACCTCTGTGCATCTGTGCTCCACTGGTATTATACCTACACATACATGTTACTACTTTTCTACATAGGGTTGTGAGGGTGCACACCTGACTGTTACAATGTGTGTACATCAGATTGGGGGTACACCAGACCATTACTACATAATTAAGTAGGGTTGAGGGGAGCACACCTGACTATTTCTGCATTCCTGCACAGGATTGGGGGGGTACACATGACTATTTCTGCATTTCTACACAGGATTGGGGGGGGCACACCTGACTATTTCTAAAATTATACACATGATTGGAGGGGACACACCTGACTGTTACTACATTTCTATGTAGGATGGGGGGCACACCTGACTATTTCTGCATTTCTACACGGGATTGGGAGGCACACCTGACTATTTCTACATTAATACACAGGATTGGGGAGGGCACACCTGACTGTTACTACATTTCTATGTAGGATGGGGGGCACACCTGACTATTTCTACATGTCTACACAGGATTGGGGGCACACCTGACTGTTATTACATGACTACGTAGGCTCGGGGGGCACACCTGACACTTGTACATATTTGCTATGACTGTACTGGTATGTCAGATACTCCATTTCATTCTGCATTCTAACCTAACCATGCTGACTAAAGGCATATCAGTGTACTACAGATCTTAGCTTTGACTGGCCTACATATTAGTTTCTGACTTCCTACCCTTCAGAACTAACATCCCACCGCCTGACCTGCTGTAGTCTGTCTGTATAGATCTGGGGTTGGAGGTTACCCATAGGCATCATTCAGAGGCCATAGCACAGCTTTTGTTTGTGTTTGTCTGCATCTGTCCTACTGGCTGTGACTGTTGTTGGGTATGTGAACCCCTCTGACTGGCATGTGTGAGTCACATACCTTGTGGGTGTGCCAGTATTGAGGGTGGTGCTGCAGGGCTGCCTATGTTGGATGCACATAGTACACTCCCGACACATGGTTGAGCACAGGTAGTGTCATGTTTGGCATCCCTTTTACTGTATGTGAGAGTCAGAGAGAGGTGTTATTCCCTGGGTCCCTCCAATGTCAGTGTATGCACTATATGTTGCCTTTTTGCCAAAGCCAGGGCATACTGGGCACACCTCCTTCTGCCTACTGGGGCAGGCTCAGGTTGTTCCTCCGAGTCACTCTGTGCCTGTGCAGGCCTTGGCAATGGTGTAGGGCTGTGTGGCCCTGCCCCATGCTGTTCCTGCTGCAGCTGTTTCCGCAGGATCATATTGTGCAGCATGGCACATACGATGACAATTTGGGTACATGTAGCTGGTGGGTTCTGCAAGGCTCCACCGGATCTGTCCAGGCACTGGAACCATGACTTCAGCATCTCAAACACATGCTCTACTATAATTCTGGTCTGTGCGTGTGCCTCATTATGGAGTTCTTGTTCGGGGGGGGTGCATATCTTATGGGTGTCATCAGCAATGGCTACAGTGCATATCCAGCATCCCCCACTAGGTGACCGTGAGGGATGTCTCCATTGGCAAATCTCTGGTACAGCTGCATCAGATTCCAGATGTGGGAATCATGACAGCTTCCAGGGCAGCCAGCACACACATTCATTATTATGCCCTGGGCATCGCACATGACCTGGCAGTTGATGGAAACCCTTGTAGTTGCTGTAGACCCTACCCCGCTCACCAGGTGGTGCTTTGATGCATATGTGCATGCAGTCTATAGCACCCACTACCTCAGGGTATTCTGCTATTTGATGGAACAGTTGCATATTGCTGGCCAACACCTCATGGGTGTTGGGGAAATATACGTGCTTACTAACATGTGCTGACATGGCATCCAGGAACTGGTGGAGTACCCTGGATTCTGATGCCTGTGAGATCCCCATAATATCCCCAGTTGGCCTTTGGAAGGAAGCTGGTATTCTTAGGCCTACACATACCTTGGTATCCATTGGGATGGGTTCCCCATTGTTAGTTTTGTATGTCAGGCATGGCCGGCACAGCTCAACAATTTGCTGTAAGAGGTCCCTATCTACCCTATAGTGCTCCACTATCTCCAGCTCATGTATCCCCTGGTAGGTTACTCTGGGTCTGTAAATTCTACTCCATCTTCTCACTGTGGGTTGTTCGACAGCATTCACATTCTAACCACCCTCAGCCTCTTCCACAAGTTGTTGTATGATAGCTATTGCAGCCCCTATCATTTTGTTGTTTTGTTTGTTAAAAGTTCCCCGCTTGTAAACACTGATGGTGTAGAGTGCAGGAAAAACCAGAGGGGAAGGTGTTTGCATAGTTTATAGTAGTGTTCTGGGCTGGGCTGGTCTGCTGCCTGTGTAATTGGCTGATTCTGATACATTTCACCTGCCAGCTATGCTAGTTCTCCTAGATTAACTTCCTACTGCTGTTTTCCCTTCCAATTGCCTTCCTGTTTTAGCCCGGGGGCGTGCCATGCAAACAGAGTGCTCATATGTGCACAGAGCTGCTATGTCCTGGTTTTACTTTTTTTTTTTTTCTTTAAAACCCGGTGCGTGGCGCACACACCAGCTTAGGCAATCTAAAGACTGCTAGGCAGATTATAACACACCCTTGCTTAGCTGTGCTTAGCTAGGAGCAAACCTGAGCCACAAGGCTCCACTCCGCTTACAGTATGTCTGACACACCTCCCTATGATGACAGCTAAATCCTAATCTTGCACCAAGCTATTCCTGCTCTTACACTGTTGGGATCTGACTAGCATGCTGGGGGAAACTGGGATTCACTATCATTCCCCTCATTTGCATAGGATTGCCTGCTAATGCATAGGTTACATGTCTCACACTGAGCCTCCCCCCTTAGAAATCACTTCTCACTGGCCATGTTGTCTTCTGCCTGCCATTGACTTTAATGGCAAAATACTGATTTTAGTTAGAATGCTTATTTCAGGTTGATTTTCTTATTTTCCCCCCGATCCCATTTGCCCTACGCTTAAAAGCCGAGATCGGCTAAAAAAAAATTATAGTTGATTTTTTTTATTTTTTCAGCTGTTTTCAATGCCAGTGGCCTTATCCTTGGCCATTGGCATGCTTCCTGACTGATATGCACCCTTTATTTGGAGCTGTCACGACTCAGTTTTGGAATTTGCAGAAATGTACTCGGTTACTAACCGAGTACATTTCTACAGATTACACTAGTCCTGCACGGATGGTTTCCAGCTTCCTGGATCGCAAATTTACCTCATTTGCATGGATTTCTCCTGCAAATGGGGTAATTTGCATACAGGGGCTTAGTCTATGCTGGACTAGTGCAGGAGCGCTCGTGCGCGCCCCTGCAGCCTATTCCTGGATCGCACAGCAGACATATTGCCTGCTGGAGTTCCTACACTAATCCTGCATGCCGTGCAAGGCTTGCAGAATCTGAGGGAGTGTCTAAATTGTGTAACAGTGATGCTAATTCTTATTACTATATATTGACTACCATTTCACTTGGTGTTGGGCATGAAAACTCCTAATTCTCATGCAGGACAACAGTTATATGTAAGAAATCTCTGCGCAACAAATCTGGACAAAGCCTAAATTAATGGGGGTACAAAGGGCCAAAATTAGGGACAGATTTTAAACATTGCTTTTTTAAACTAAAAAATTGCTAGCATGACTGGATTTGTGTTACCATGTATTTTCTGAGGGATATGAAGTGTGAAACTAAAATGCATGTAATTATTTAGTGATTTCAGTCCTCACGGAATAGCCATAAAATCTCACATTTGATGAGAAGCAGACCAAAAATATGAGGCGAAAATCTAGACATTCTGTGAAAATCTGGACAGTTGAGTGGTATGCCTTGCAGAGTCCCTATTTCTTTATACAGCCTGCCATGTCCTGTTCTGTCTTAATTTTTATTTACCGGCTACAGGCAAACTTTTTTCAGCTGCTATGTGTATTCCAATCATAGCTAAGCATTTTCCTTATCCTGATTAAGGATAAATGATTACACATCAAATCACAACAAAACATCAACTACAGGCCCACTGTAAATCTGGAATAACAATATCTCACAAAAAAACAACATCTACACCCATATGTATGTTCTATATTTTTCCAACTTACAGACATGCATTGTGTCCTTTTCCTTTTTTTTTACTCTCAAAATCTCAACATCTCAGAGCAAGAAATCTGGCAAAAGCCATAAATAATAGGAGACAAAGGCCCAAAAATAGGGACATTTTTAAAATATTTATCTTACAAACTTAAAAAAATTCATCAAATAAATGGTTTTGCATTAGCATTAATCTTCTGAAGCCCAAATCTCAAATGTCTGTCATTATTTTCTGACTTCAGACCTCAATGATTTATTTGGAAATGATTTGCCAAATAACCATAAGTTTATGAGTAATAGGCCAAAATTTGAGGCAAAAATCTGGACATTCAGTGAAAATCTGTACAGTTGAGAGATATGAATGTACTAGATATGTTAGCAATAAAATGTTAGCAATAAAATCAATGGAGACACAGAGCGAGAGAGTGAGAAAGTGGGAGTCTAGAGACTGAGATAAGTAAGTGGTTAAGGAAATCGGTGCCTGTATAGGATCATCAGATAAAATTGTTCACTTTTTGTGGAGTTTGTTTACATTGTTTGGCAGGCATTAGAAGGCAGATGTTTATATCTGGTGGCAAAGCTATATAAAGATGAAACTGCATGCTCCGGAAAAATGTTTTGTTGAAAAAAATAGAATTTGTCAAGCAATGACAGATTAAACAGATATAAGATGTTTTATTCTTCAAAAAAAAGTGTTAGCACAAACCATCTTATTCTAATAACTTTCTCTGCAAGCACTGTCTGTAGTCCATGAAAAAAATTCTGATTTCAGGCCCGAATTCCTGATTTTCTTGGTTATTTTTACATTTTCTTTATTATTCTAGAGAAAGGAGGGCAAACGCTAGGCTTAAGTAAACAGTTTATTTATAACTACAGGTTTTTACAATTATAGACACACATAAAACAGGAAAAAATCAAATTACAAAGTACTCTACAATGGACAATAACAGGCATTAATCATCATCATCTTCTTTCGGCTGTTCCCGTTAGGGGTCGCCACAGCGGATCACCTGTTTCCATTTCTTCCTGTCCTCTGCATCTTTCTCTATTACACCAACCACCTGCATGTCCTCTCTCACCACATCCATAAACCTTATCTTAGGCCTTCCTCTTTTCCTGTTACCTGGTAGCTTTATCCTTAGCATCTTTTTCCCAATATACTCAGCATCCCTCTTCAGCACATGTCCAAACCAACGTAATCTTGCCTCTCTGGCTTTGTCTCCAAACCTTCCAACTTGGGCTGACCCTCTAATATACTTATTCCTAACCTGTCCACCCTCATCACACCCAGTGCAAATCTTAACATCTTTAACTCTGCCACATCCAGCTCAAACTCCTGCCTTTTTGTCAATGCCACTGTCTCCATCCCATATAACATAGCTGGTCTCACTACCCTATTGTAGACCATCCCTTTCACTCTTACAGGTACTCGTTTATCACAAATGACTCCTGACACTCTTCTCCACCCACTCCATCCTGCCTGTACTCTCTTCTTCACCTCTCTTCCACACTCACCATTACTCTGAACTATTGCTCCCAAGTATTTAAACTCATCCACCTTCACCACCTCTACTCCCTGCATCCTCACCATTCCTCTTTCCTCCCTCTCATTCACACACATATATTCTGTCTTAGTCCTGCTGACCTTCATTCCTCTTCTCTCTAGAGCATATCTCCATCTCTCCAGGGTCTCCTCCACCTGTTCCCTACTCTCACTGCAGATCACAATGTCATCTGCAAACATCATAGTCCATGGGGACTCCTGCCTGATCTCATCTTTCAAGCTGTCCATCACATTGCAAATAAGAAAGGGCTCAGAGCTGATCCGTGATGTAACCCCATCTCCACCTTAAACACATCTGTCACTCCCACCGCAGACCTCACTACTGTCACACTACCCTCGTACATATTCTGTACCAACCTTACATACTTCTCTGACACTCCTGACTTCCTCATACAATACCACAACTCCTCTCTAGGCACCCTGTCATATGCTTTCTCTAAGTCTACAAAAACACAATGCAACTCCTTCTGACATTCTCTGTACTTCTCCATCAACACTCTCAGAGCAAACATCACATCTGTAGTGCTCTTTCCCCGCATGAAACCATACTGCTGTTCACTAATCATCACTTCCTTTCTTAACCTAGCTTCCACTACTCTTTCCCATAACTTCATGCTGTGACTGATCACTTTAATCCATCTTTAGTTACTACAGCTCTGCACATCACCCTTATTCTTAAAAAAATCGGTACCAAAACACTTTTTCTCCATTCCTCAGGCATCCTCTCACTTTCTAAGATTCTATTAAACAATATGGTTAAAAACTCCACTGCCATTTCACCTAAACACCTCCATGCTTCCACAGGTATGTCATCTGGGCCAACAGCCTTTCCGTTCTTCATCCTCTTCATAGCTATCCTTACTTCCTCCTTGCTAATCCACTGCAAGTCATGATTCACTATCCCCACATCATCCAACCTTCTTTCCGTTCTTCATCCTCTTCATAGCTATCCTTACTTCCTCCTTGCTAATCCACTGCATGTCATGATTCACTATCTGCACATCATCCAACCTTCTCTCACTCTTATTCTCTTCATTCATCAACCCCTCAAAGTACTCTTTCCATCTGCTCAACACACTCTCCTCACTTGTGAGTACGTTTCCCTCATTATCCTTTATCACCCTTACCTACTGCACATCTTTACTAGCTCGGTCCCTCTCTCTAGCCAATCGGTACAGGTCCTTTTCTCCCTCCTTAGTGTCCAACCTTTCATACAACTCTTCATATGCCTTATCCTTAGCCTTCACCACCTCTCTCTTTGCCATGCACCTCATCTCCTTATACTCCTGTCTACTTTCTTCATCTCTCTGACAATACCACTTCTTGTTTGCCAAACTCTTTGCCTGTATACTCTTCTGTACTTCCTCATTTCCACCACCATGTCTCCTTGTCGTGCTTCCTCTGTCCCGATGTGATACCAAGCACCTTTCTAGCCATCTCCCTTACTAGCTCTGCTGTAGTTACCCAGCTATCTGGTAACTCTTCACTGCCACCCAGTGCCTGTCTTAACTCATCCCTGAACTCCATCTCACAATTACCCTTTTTCATTTTCCACCATTTGATCCTTGGTGCTGCCCTCACACTCCTCCTCCTCTTCTTGATCACCAACGTCATCCTACAAACCACCATCTTATACTACCTAACTACACTTTATCCAGTCACCACTTTACAGTCTCCAATCTCCCTCAAACTGGCCCTCCTACATAAGATATAATCCACCTGTGTGCATCTTCCTCCACTCTTGTATGTCACTCTATGCTCCTCCCTCTTGTTAAAATACGTATTCACCATAGCCATGTCCATCCTTTTAGCAAAATCCACTACCATCTGACCTTCTGCATTCCTTTGTTTAACACCATACCTACCCATCACTTACTCATCCCCTCTGTTCCCTTCACCAACATGGCCATTGAAATCTGCTCCAATCACCACTCTCTCACCCTTAGGCACAGTCATCACCACTTCATCCAATTCACTCCAAAATTTTTCTTTCTCATCCATTGCACACCCCACTTGTAGAGCATATGCACTAACAACATTCATCATTACATCATCAATTTCCAGCTTCATAAACATCACTCTGACACTCTTTTCACCTCCAAAACACTCTTCTCATACAGTTCCTTCAGAATAACTCCTATGCCATTTCTCCTCCCATCCACACCATGATAAAACAATTTGAACCCACCTCCGATACACCTAGCCTTACTCCCCTTCCATCTGGTCTCTTGCACACACAATATATCCACCTTTCTTCTGTCCATCGTATCAGCTAGCTCTCTTCCTATACCAGTCATACTGCCAACATTCAAAGTTCCGACCCTTACTACCACAGTCCTAGCCTTTCTCATCTCTTCCTGCCTTTGGTCATGCCTTCCGCCTCTTCTCCTCCTTCGGCCAACAGTAGCTCAATTTCCGCCAGCACCCTGTTGGCTAACAGTACTGGTGGTGGTCATTGTTAACCCGGGCCTCGACTGATCCAGTATGGAAATATTTACTGGTGATTGCATGAAATGATTTGGCGAAGTTTTACGCCGGATGCCCTTCCTAATGCAACCCTCCCCATTTATCCGGGCTTGGGAACGGCACAAAGGAATGAACTAATAACATGCAAAGCACTACAAAATGTACACGAATCTGTAAGCACTTTCAACATAACCAAGGGAGTCTAGTTTATTTTTATTTTGCAAGTAAAAAGGCTCTACATGTCTCAGATAGTGTCTAAATTGTGTAGCAGTGATGCTAATTCTTATTACTATATATTGACTACCATTCCACTTGGTGTTGGGCATGAAAACTACTAATTCTCATGCAGGACAACAGTTGTATGCAAGAAATTTCTGTGCAACAAATCTGGACAAAGCCTAAATGAATGGAGGTACAAAGGGCCAAAATTAGGGACAGATTTTAAATATTGGTTTTATAAACTTAAAAATTGCTAGCATGACTGGATTTGTCTTACCATGTATTTTCTGAGGGATATAAAGTGTGAAACTAAAATGTATGTAAATATTTAGTGATTTCAGTCCTCAGGGGTTTGCCATAAAACCACACATTTTATGAGGAGCAGACCAAAAATATGAGGCAAAAATCTACACATTCTGTGAAAAACTGGACGGTTGTGTGGTATTCCTTGCAGAGCCCCTATTTCTTTATACAGCCTGCCAAGTCCTGTCCTGTCCTACCTGGTATTTACTGGCTACAGGCATTTTTTTTCTGGTTCTAAGTGTATTCCAATCGTAGGTCAGCATTTTCCTTATCCTGATTAAGGATACATGATTACATGTCAAATCACAACAAAACATCAACTACCAGCCCTTTGTAAATTTGGAATAACAATATTTCACAAAAGATTAACATCTACACCCATATGTATGTTCTATATTTTTCCAACTTACGGACATGCATTAAGTAGCCATTTCCTTTTTTTGTTACTCTGAAAGTATCAACATCTCAGAGCAAGAAATCTGGCAAAAGCCATAAAGAATGGGAGAAAACGGCCAAAAATATGGACATTTCTTAAATATTTATCTTACAAACTTAGAAATTGATCAAATAACCTTTGCCTTAGCATCAGTCTTCTGAATGGTTTAAAATCTGAATCTCAAAAGGCTGTCATTATTTTCTGACTGCAGTCCTCAATGATTTATTTGGAAATGGTTTGCCAGAAAACCAGAAGGTTATGAGTAATATGCCAAAATATGAGGAAAAAATCAGGACATTCATATTTCTCATCTGAAGAGTTGAGAGATATGAATGTACTAGACATGTTAGCAATAAAATAAATGGAGACAGAGAGAGAGAGAGAATGAGAAGGTGGGAGTGTAGAGACTGAGATAAGTAAGTGGTTAAGGAAATCGGTGCCTGATTAGGATCATCAGCTAGAGATGTTCACATTTTGTGGTGTTTGTTTACATTGTTTGGAATGCATTCAAAGGCAGATGTTTATTTCTAGTGGCAAAGCTATATAAAAACTAAACTGCAACCTCCGGAAAAATGTTTTGTGGAAAAAAATAGAATTTCTCAAACAATGCCAGATTATTATTTTATTTATTTATTTTACATTTGATGACCGGGCTGGTCCAACTGGATATATGTCCATTTTCAGCAGAGGCCCAGGGAGAAAAGCTCCAAGTGAAAACATTAAACATTACAAAACAGAGTTACAAATATACCTTAGAGAAAAATAATAATAGCATGATAGTATTTTTACAGTGGCTACAATAAGCAAATAAGTACAAAATGGTGTTCAAACTGAGCATATTAAGAGAAAAGTAAGTTTTAGTAAAGATTTGTATGCATGATAAATGACAGTACTAGGAGCAAATTGCATGCTAGTCAGGGTTAGAACAGGGGCAGAGCCAATGAGTTATGAGGTGAGTTTTGAGTTGGGATTTGAAACTGGGAAGAGAGAAGATAGCAGTGAAGTTGGAAGGAAGGGAGTTCCAGACTTTTCCTATTGAGTTAGAGAACAAGGAATCGCCTGCCAAGTTGTTGGATTTACAGGTTGATATTAGAAGTTTGTTAGAAGAATGTAGGCTTTTGAGGTTACAATAAGGACTAATAAGGGTAGTGAGTATAGGGATGTTGGTAGGTTTGTAGAAGATTTTTTGGGCTAAGGAGAGCTGGTGAAATAAGATCAAATTTTACAGCTCAAGCCATCCCAGTTGCTTTAAGTTTAAGCAGTGGTGAGTTATAAAGGTGGAGCCAGAGGCAAATCTGGCAATACTGTTGTAGGCGACAGCCAGTTTGGAGAGGTTGGTTTTGGACAAATATGTGTAGATGGGGGAGGTGTAAAGGAGGGTAGAAATCAGACGGGAATGGGCAATGGAAGTTCTGGCAAGTGGTGTAAGAAATGGTTTAATTTTAAACAGGGATCCAAGTTTTCTGTTAACTAATTTTATTGTGTTGTTAATGTGAGAATCAAAGCATAGGTTGTTGTCTATCTCTACTCCGAGGAGCCAGGTGGTAGGGTCAGGAGATATGTTGGTACCATTACTAGATAAGACAGAGAAGTTTAGTGGAGAGGATTTTTGGGTGTGGGAGAAAAGTAACAGTTTGGTTTTCTTGGGGTTTAAGATTAAGCATCGTTTTAGGAACCATTTTTCAACATTTTGGAATGTCTTTTGGGTGATAGAGTGCAGTTCAGAGGGGGATGAGGCAGAACAAATCAAAGTAGAATCATCAGCATATTGTATACAGGTAGCAGAGGAAATACTGGTGTGTAGATCATTAATGAAAATAGAAAACAGAAGGTGGCCAAGTAATGAGCCTTGGGGGACTCCAAGGGTAATGGGATCTAAACAGATTAAACAGCTATAAGATGTTTTATTCTTCAAAAAAGTATTAGCACAAACCATCTTAGTCTAACAACTTTCTCTGTGAACACGGTCTGTAGTCCATGAAAAAATGTTTCTGATTTCATATCAGAAGTCCTGATTTTCTGGTTATTTTTACATTTACTTTATTATTCTAGAGAAAGGAGGGCAAGCGCTAGGCTTAAGTAAACAGTTAATCTATTTAGAACTACAGGCTTGTAGAATTATAGACACACATAAGCCAGGAAAAAATCTAATTACAAAGTAGTCTACAATGGACATTAGCATGCATTAATAAGCACTGCAAAATGTATGTGAATCTGTAGGCACTTTCAACATAACCAAGGGAGACTAGTTTATTTTTATTTTGCAAGTAAAAAGGCTCTACATGTCTCAGATAGTCCCCGGGATTCATGAAGCTCAGTGCAAGGCTGGCGTTAGGCTTGCACCGACTGTGTGGCGTGAAGCTGGCACAGTAGTGCCAAATGCATATTAATGAAGGTGCACTGCCACCACAGCCACGTGCATAGGAAAGGAGCGCAAGTGCATAGGGCATGTCTAAGTGCCGCACGGAGGCGTGGAAATGTCAGCTGTCAACGTGCAACCTAAAATGCTTGCATATAACAATTTGCAAGCAATAGTAATCACATCTGTCAGTGTCCGTGGATACTGAAATGTATGCAAAGCATGCAAGACAGTTCTGCGAACACAAAATGAAGAAGCAAACACAAAGGCACGGTAGGGAATAACGGGTCCCTATCCCTCGAACAAATGACATTGAAAGCCGTGTGCCCATAGTCCAACACAGTGTAGATAGTTATACCAAGTGGAAGTGAAATGCATTATATGTTAGCACGCCGCCAGTAGGTACGTCCAGCCCAATGGTCAGGGTCACCAGCCGACCCATATTGTGAGGGAGAGTACACAGCTGGGCAGATGTGTCCATAACAAAAAACATGATAAATGTAAATATTTAGCGAACGTATGACCGAATTATATCCCACAATGCATGTAATAGTCACATACAATAGGTATGTCCGTATTTAACATACCATATGTGACAGGAAATAGAATAAGCATGGAAACGAAACAGAAGGAGCATAGGCTACAACAATAAGGCAACATGTAGGCTGAAAGGAATAGTATTATCTGTAGCGTTGACTGTGGGTACGTGTTGTCCAGTACAATTGGATATTTGCCTGGAATATATCCCATTCTGGGCATAGGAAAAGGTGGCATCCTACCAATGATTAGAACAGTCAGCCAAAATCCGCACATCTGCGGTCCAAGCCGTACTTGTCAGGATGTGTCACAGTTAAATGGGTATTACCCCGGTAAACCAACCATGTCATGAAAGTTAAGTATGGGCCTGTACCTATGTGCATGAGGAATAGCATGTGGAAGGTCAAACATGGCAGGGTAGTCCACACAACCATACAGGTACCTGACATATGTAGGATATGCGATGTGTTACCTAGACCATGTCATGGGCCATCAACCAAAGCAGTGATGGATGGAGTGTCAGGAATATGTGTGTGGGGGGGTGGGTAATGGTATAATCCTCAAAGGCGAGACTGTGTCGTATGCAGAATAGGTGAACTGGAGGTGTATGAGGGAGCAGCGGGTGAAGCAGAAAGAAACATAAACAACATGTATACACATCTGCAATACAACCAGACAGGCCATACTGTAAAACACAATCCCACAAACATATGAATATTAAAATGTGCGATACAAATGTACAGAAATGTCACCGGCACATACCCACAGATTGATCCTGATGGAACTGGCCACACCTGGATGCATAAATGACTACCCAGCATCCCCTCCACAGCACACAACCTGCACCCATACCTGAACATCCACCAAATACAGCCATACTTGGCCTACTAGTTTGGCGCAGCCACATCTACACATAATGACCACTATGCATATGTAGTAGGTAGTGTCACCCTAGGCAGTTTCAGGATTGCAAACTATGTATCCCTTGCATGTAAAACCCTCAGCACATTTTCCTAGCATCAGAAGAATGGTCAGTATTGGTCTTGATATTATTGGTCTTGTTAAATTTTTGGATATCCCTCATGGGATAAGTAACCTGCGTAAACATTAGAATGGGTATCAAAACACGAAGTCCAGTCCTGTAGACATCTGGACACAAATTGGAATGTGCAGTAGTGGTGCATGAGACTGTCCAACCATAGATGGTCATGCAGAACCTACTACCCAGGATCAAACACCTGCCTGTGACGCACGTATCCCAACATGAATAAGCGAGAGAATATATTGCACACATTCACATAGTGGCACATGGAATAAGGGTGATGAGGGCACTGACGTAAACAGGATACCCCCTGATCCACTGTGTGAGGGACAAGTACTCTGTGGGTAGGTGTGACCTGACCAACAATGATACATTGCCAAATGTCCTGTGATTGTAGGAAATAACTATGTACCATATTCATGTAACAGTTGCCTAAAGCGGTCATGTCAGGATAGAATAAACATAATTCATGCAAGAAACAGGCAAACAACCAAAGTGCTAAAGGTATAGGCTCACAGCTAGGAAACTAATGAATGTTCTAAACCTGCACTGACCGTGGCTATGTGTTGGCCTAAACAATCTGGTGTCCCCAGTAGGGTTACCACCTGTCCCACCTTACAGTCCCTCTTTGGGCAGTTGTGTCCTGATAAATACATATTAAAAATGGCAAATGTCCTGAGATTGTAGGACATAATTATGTCCCATATGTTATGTAATAGTTGCATAAAATAATTATTTCTGTATCTAAAATACCTAAATGTTGCAAGAAACAGAATAAGCAACTAAACCGCTACAAGAATAAGTTTTTATTTAGGCAAAAAATAAAGTTCTATCCTTTGTACTGACCGTGGGTATGTGTCGGCCTGTAAAATCTAATGTGTGTTCCGAAAATGTCCCACTTTGGCCATTTGAAAAGGTGGCAACCCTAGTCCCCAGAATATATCTCAACTTGAACATATAACAATGTCAACCCTACCAATGGTCAGAGCATTCGCACAATAACTGGCCAGCCTCTTAACCACTCACAAAGCCAGTGACCTTTGGAGGAAAGGTGTTGAATGAGAATGACTACTTACAACAATAAAGAGTAATAGATGCATTTAACTGCAGAAAATTAGTAGTATTACAAATCTGTCAACACGTTCCAAGTTAATAGTACTAATATGGTAGAAGTGTCCGTGACTGTCCCTGAGTTGTCATAGCAGTGTCCCTGTCACTGTAGAAAGGAGTCCCCATGTATCACAGAGGTCCAAACACATAAATACACCAACCAACTGTCACATCTGTTGACAAGACTATTGCATACCTGTAGTGAATTTCTAATTGATGTCAAGAATAATATTCATTGTATCTATAAATGAATGAAATAGTCAAATGGGAAGGGAAACACGTGGAAACCCCCCACCCACATTATGTAGTGGAACCACTCCTCACACTAAATTATGTAGCACCGACCTAATAATGTGGTCAGAAGTGCCCAATCACTTGCGCCTGCAAACTCAGGTAGAATGTTAAAATCTGGACTAACTCTGTCCATGTGCTACATCTGATATTTGAACAGTGCCAGAGAAGGTCTAGTCACCAGTTGGACGAGCCTAAACCCACACCAGCACATAAACACCCTAGTTATCAAACATGCGTATGTGCGAGGACTATAAGCATAGGAGTTCTGAATATCCTTGGAGTGAGTAGACATGCAGCACGGGTCCAGAGCAATAGGAAACAGGGAATGCCGTAAGTGTAGCACTGCGGTTTTCCCAGCAGGAGAATGGATGCCTGCTGTGTAAGGGAAGCGGTGAGGCATATGTCAGAGTAGCTATGAACCATGGGTATACATATAAATGAGCCAGAACAACAATAGTATAGTGGTTAGAGCATCCGCTTAACATGAAGGCATTCCCGGTTCAAGTACGACTATAGCACATATTAATTGTGTAATGAATGCCTCTGTGCTGTAAGGCCAACATTTATACATGTAAAGGTGACCGTGTTCACATGGGTCCGTTAACTGGATTCCATTAATCAAAGCGGTACTTTCATAAGGAATAAGGCACATGTAATCCCAAAGAAGTGCCAGTAAACAAATGTAACTCAGAATAAGTAGATGCAAGTGCACCTGCATGGGTGTACGCAGCTTTTAGCATAGCAAATGTATGTTGTCTTGTACAGCTGTAACTTTTATATAGATATATATATATATATATATATATATATATATATATATATATATATATATATATATATATATATATATATATATATATA
>NC_056743.1:1647564198-1647621698 GCF_019279795.1 Protopterus annectens | reverse complement strand
CACTGTTCAAACCCACGCACAACTGCTCCCACCTGCTGGAATGTGCCTTACCCAGTCCATATCCAAAGGCGTCGGTCTGTCCGCAAACAAAGAACCACCCTCTGCAGGTGTTGGTAACAGTACCCTGCGCACAGCACATAGCTCATGTGAATTAACAATAGACCATGGCATATGTACAGACAATACACCACACACACACCATGCAGTGCAGTCATCCAACAGTATAACAATGTACTGTCAGATATGTCCGGACCACTGTTGTATGCATGCCTGGCTGCCCTGTGTGTCAGTGTGTAAGCATGCCCAGTATAACTGTTACGCATGTTGTCTACCGACATTACCATCATACCGTCATGTGTGTGAGCATACCAAGTATGGACAACTGTATCGCATGTGTCACATGTCCAGATAGTCAGTACTGTGTTGCCGACCCCTCTGTTCTACACAGACAGGTGTTATGCTGTGTCTGCAGGGTAGCTAATGGTAATGTGGCATTGACAGTTGCTACATGTCTGCATAGCATGGGGGGACATCCAACCGCGTCCACAGTCCTACACAGCACCATGGGTTGCGCACTTAATTCTCACATGTGTAGGTTGGATGGGGGCACAGCTGACAGTTGTGCACATCTGCCACTACTGTACTGGTATGCCAGGTACTCCATGTCAGTGTGTGGACCTACCTAAATTGCCGGTTGGAGGGATACCAGTGTACCTCAGATCCCAGCATGAAATACAAGCACAGTGGTGTTGGACGTCCTAGCTTTCACAACCTACATCAAACCGCCTGGCCTGCTGTAGTCTGTGTGTGTCTTTGGGGGTTGTGGTCATTCATTGGGTATATCCATAGGCCATTGTATATCATTTGTCTGTAGTGGTCCACATCTGTCCAGCTGCATGGAACGTGTGCTGGCTGTATGGACACACATGATGTTCATCCCATAATCTGCAGTGGGTTAGGACACCCTGTGTACTACTGGCTACCATTGTGACCCCCGTATGTGCTACAGATGTCATGGTGCCACTATGGACGTGTACTGTCTGCTGCCCTAACAGTCGGCCAGCAAAGTCTCTTGTATGCTCACATACATACCATAGCAATGGGTAAATACACATTCTAATACATCTGCCAATTTTTAGGTCGATAGACATACCCTGGGGGTGTTCTGGACCTGAGGACGGTGCTGGAGGGCTGCCTATGTTTGATGCACACAGTGCACCTCCTATACATGGCCGAGCACAGGAAGTGTCATGGTTGGCATCCATTGTACTGTGTGTGGGTCAGAGAGGGGACATCCATGGGTACCTACTGTGTCAGTGCATATGCCTTGTGTTGCCTCTTTGCCAAGGGCAGGTCATACTGTGCACGGCCTTTCGTTGACTGTGCCCTGCTCAGGTAGTTCCTTCGCCAAGTCACACTGTGCCTGTACAGGCCTTGGCAGTGGTGTTGGGCCATGTGGTCCTGCCCCATGCTGTTCCTGCAGCAACCTTTACTGCAGGATCAGAATGTGTAGCATAGCAAATACCATAACAAATTGTGTGCATGTAGCTAGTGAATACTGCAGGGCTCCACTGGATGTGTCCGGATACCAGAACCGTGAACTGAGCATCCCAAACACATGCTCAATTACATGTCCTGCCTGTGCATCCGCCTCATTATGGTGTGAGTGTTCAGGTATGTGCGCATTGTTGCTGGGTGTCATCAGCCACTACACCAGTGGTTACCCAGCATCCCCCACTAGGACACTGTAGGGGATGTCCATATTGGCCAAGGTGTGGTACAGCTGTGTTAGAAGACATATATTGGAATCATCATAGCTTCCAGGGCAGACAGCACACACATTCAATGTAATGCCCTGGCCATCGCATATGGCCTAGCTGTTGGAGGGTATGCCCCAGCAGTGACTGTAGGCCCTACCCCGCTCACCAGGTGGTGCTGTGATGTGTATGTGTGTGCAGGCTATAGCACCCAGTACCCCAGGGTAGTCATCCATGTGGTTGCAGAGATGCATATTGCTGGTCTACTAATCACGTGTGTTGAGGACATGTACATGCTCACTAGCATGTGTTCACATGGCGTCTGTGAACTGGCACAGTACTCTGGATGCAGATGCCGGTGAGATCCCCATGACATCCCCAGTTGTGCTGTGTGAGGAACCCAGGCCAACACATACTGAGGTGGCCATTGTGATGGGTTTCCCTCAGCCTGTTTGATGTGTCAGGTGTGGCAGGCACAGGTCAACAAGCCACTGTAAGAGGTCTATGTCCTCCCCACAGTGCTCCACCATCCCCAGCTCATGTAGCCCCTGGTAAGTCACCCTGGGTCTATAAAGTCTTATGTCTCCCCAGTAAGGGATGTTCGGCAGCATACACATCCTCACTTCCCTCAGCCTCCTGCACATGATGGTCTATGTTGCGTGCTGCAGCCCTACTCATTTGGTTGGATTGTGTCGTGAAATGTCCCCACAGGTATGCACCAGTGGTGTAGAGTGCGGAAGAAACCTGTGTGTATGATGCTTGCTCTCATTACTGTACTGTTCAGGTGGGGGATGGCCATGTCATCTGCTGATTGTGCTGATCATCAACTGTTTGTGCAGCCTGTACATCCTGACAACAACCCAACCACTGCTGTTGTCCCTCCCAATGTCACCAGGCAAGTATAGACACAACCCTAGCTTAGGCGTGCTAAAGCAGGGGCACTCCCGAGGCACAGTTCTGCAATGTACGTACAGTATGCCTGACCACCCCCTCCCATGCTGTCAACTATATTCAAGCCCTGCATCCGGCCAACTACACACATACACTCCAGGTATCTGCATCACACCCTGGGGATAAATGGGATACACTATTGTCAACCTCATCTGCATAGTATAGTCTTCTAATGAATAGTTATATGACCCATACTGTACCTCCAAATTAATAACCACTGCTTAGTGTCGCTCAGATCCGTACACAACTGGTAACAGGTGCCTTACTATCACCATATTCGATGTCCCTTGGTCTTCCCAGCAACAAAATAACCAGTGTCTACACGACTACAACCCGGGACCCTGCAAACAACAGACGATGCGCATTACCACTATGCCATGGCAGATATACATACATCCCAGGTTATCACGTACAGATCATCCAGCACATACATTCAATAGTGCTGATGTCCCCAGACATATATGTTTATATATCATTTGCATATGTTTATATATCCTTCTAAGTTGGGAATTGCTGATTGAGGGCTCAGTGTCTGTTATTCTAAAAGTGTATTAATTCTGGTTTAAGCACTTGGGCTTCAAGCCAGTTATTTTACATTAAAAGGGTTTGTGGTCTGCACTCTTGTGGGAGGAGAGGCTGGACTCTGCCCTTCTGAGCTGGGAATTTCTGGTTAAAGGCTTATAGTGCCTGCATATTTGAACTGCTTCTTACTGAAATTAGTACACCTTGTTTGCTGTAGCATAGACTAGATCCAGGCCTGCTGGATCTAGCTTTGTTTGTATAACTTGAGCACTAATCCAGACATTCTTTAAAGTATTCAATTGTATTTACTACTGCTTGGTAGTAACTTGATTAAAGTGTAACTATCATTCTAAGTCTTTTGGATTAAGCACTTGGGCTTCAGACCAGTTGTTTTACATTAGGTATGTTTGTGACCTGCACTATGGTGGCAGGACAGGTAGCTTACATCCTTCTAAGTTGGGAACTGCTGATTGAGGGCTCAGTGTCTGTTATTCTAAAAGTGTATTAGTTCTGGTTTAAGCACTTGGGCTTCAGGCCAGTTATTTTACATTAAGAAGGTTCGTGGTCTGCACTCTTGTGGGAGGACAGGCAGGACTCTGCCCTTCTGAGCTGGGAATTTCTGGTTAAAGGCTTATAGTGCTTTCTTACTGAAAATGGTACACCTTGTTTGCTGTAGCATAGACTAGATCCAGGCCTGCTGAATCTAGCTTTGTTTGTATGCTTGTTGTTTGATTGCTTGTTATTTCCCTGAAATGCTAATTCCACCTAAAACATGGCTTTTCAGTGCTTCTGTGGATCCCTAGTGATATCTGCATTGCTTACTGTACTTATTTCCTTGTTTCACTTGAAAGAAAGTTACTGTTTGTCATTTTTGCATTTAAGTTACCTGTAACACATTGCATTTAAGTTACCTGGCACTTGCTCACTAAAGCAATTATATAAGTCAGCACTAAAAAATTAAAAGCACTACACCCTCACAAACTCCCCTTGAGTACCTTGTTCCCCATTAGACCTTTTTTTTTCAATTATAAAGGAATTCCCAATACTATTCTAGCATGTCCAAAGGTCATTTGTCAGTCTCCTCTCCAGTCCAGCTGGTGAATCTGGGAATCTTGAGGCAATGTTACAACTGCCTCATGTACACAGACAACCCTCTCCTCCTCCCAACAAATTCCAACACATGTGAGAGATGCAACCATATAGCCATACTGGCGGCTAAACTCTCTCAACTCAGTGCTGGCGAAACCAGTCAGGAGGAGAAGGAAACCACACTCACTACAATTCCAGTCTCACATAGACCTACCACGACAGCAAACCAAACACATAAACACACAAAAACATACTTGGAGACTCTAAATAAAAATCTGCCTAAGCAGCAGAGACCTCCAAAGCAGACACCAAAGCAACCGCTACCCCAAAACAAAACACGTGCAACACATAGCTCACAAAGCCAGTGTGCCGAACAGTCACAGCCCTTAAGGCTAAACAACACAGCTGATACACTTGTAATAGGTGACTCTATCGTCAGGCACACTGACATCCCGCTCACCAGGCTGAACAAGGAGAAGGTCACGGTGAGCTGCCTGTCAGGCGCTAGGATCCACCACATAACACAAGCACTCAGGTCACTCCAAGACAAGTACAAATATGACTCAGTCATTGTCCATGCTGGTGTGAATGACCTGAGATGTACCTCCATGGACTACATGAAAAGAGACATAGAGGAGCTCTCTGAGCATGTAGCCCAGGCCAGTATGACCCTGACCTTGAGTAGCATCTTACCCTCACCAAGAATGATGCACAATATGAAGACAAGATGATCAATTTCAACAATTGGCTTAAGTATTGGTGTCATTTAAAGGGGATCCAATGCCTGTCAGCCTGGGATGACATGCTAGATAAGCCATGATGCTTCAATAAAGATGGCTTGCACCTGTCACCCCTGGGCTTTCGGATATTGGCAAAGGCTCTTGCTACCCCCATAGTGCCTTTTTTAGGCAAGGCTCAAAAGACAAACCCACCTCCATAGGTATCACAAGGGATAAGAAACTAAGAGTAATGCTACTCAACGCCAGAAGTCTAAACCTCAAGATGCATGCACTCGAAACTCTCCTTAGCATGGAGAACATTGATATCTGTGCAGTAACAGAAACCTGGATCAAGGCTCCCGAGAGCACCCCAGCACTACCAGGTTATACCTCATACCATGCTTTTCGGCCCCAAAACTTGGACCAAACCACAAACGGAGGGGGAGTATCAATATTCGTCAAAGATACCCACACCTCCAGGTTGGTGGCACAGCACAAAGCATCATACACTATCCATGTGCAACTAACAGTGGGTAAAACTGCCTTCCAGTTTATAGCCTGCTACAGACCACCCTCCCAAACCCAAGAACCCCACTCGGCCTTCCTGAGAACACTGGAAAATATGAAGGTCTCTCCAAACACTATTATATTGGGCGACTTCAACTACCCAAACATAGATTGGGAGCATTACTCTAGCTCCAACACCCTAGCCCAAAGGTTCCTAGAATTTATAAACTCAAATGCTATGGAACAACTTGTTACCACTCCCACAAGAGGGGAAAATATACTGGACCTGATCATCACCAACATGGTGACTCTATGCTCCAGACCAGAAGTGTATCCCTCATTGGTAAGATCAGATGATAAACTAATCTCACTGGATATTCACATCCTGACTCCACACCCTGCCCTGAAAACCACAGTGAAAAATTTCTCTAAAGCAAATTTCACACTCCTCAAAACTGAGGTGGAATCCTTCAAAGCCCCCGGGCCTGTGGAAAATACGGCCCAGACCGCAGAGTCCTTTATAAACGCATTCTATGAACACCTTCAGGAATGCATGGATCATGCAATCCCAAATAAAACCAAAACCCAATCCTCCAAAGGCAGACGTCCTGTCTGGTGGACCCCAGCCATAAACAAACTATGCAATAGAAGGAGGAAGCTACTACATGATAGAGCAAAAACCCAAAAAGGGAAGGCATCTATGATCAGTATTAACAAAAAAACTACGGGCACTCATAAAATCGTCTAAGTCCAGTTTCGAGAGAAAAATTGCACAGGACACTAAGGATAATCACAAGGCTTTCTTTAGTTATGTTAGGAACCTGGGTGGGAATTCCCAGATATGCTCAGAATTAGTCCAAAATGACAAAAAATACACCAAACCCACAGACATTGCCAACATCCTAGCTGACAGGTTCAGCGCAAACTCCCCCCCCATCCCCACCAAAAGGGCAAATGTCTATCCCAGCAGAGTGCTGCCCCCTTGACATCTCAGATGCTCAGGTAAGAGCTGTCCTCTCCAAAGCAAAAAACACAATATCAGTGGGACCAGACAGTGTCCTGGGCTGCGTCCTACATGAACTCCAAGAAGAGCTAAACCCAAACATAAAACTACTGTTCAATCTCAGCCTTACTACAGGATATGTACCCAAAGAGTGGCGTACAGCAACAGTGGTCCCTCTCCACAAAGGTGGTGCCTCAACGGATCCTGGAATCACCCCATAAGCCTGACTAGCTTGGTCTGCAAAGCTATGGAAAGGATCATCATGAACCTCATAAATAAAGATATTGGGAACCTACAGACACTGGATGCTACCCAGTTTGGCTCTGTTAAGGGCAGATCCTGCCCTCGTAAACCTGGTTGATTTCTTTGAAACAGTCACCAAGGCCATTGACGAGGGGAAGGTGGTCCACACAGCCTACCTGGGCCTCGCAAAAGCCTTCGATACAATACTCCACTCGGGCATTATAGATAAGCTCACCACCTTAAATATAAACCCATATGTCACTAGATGGGTTGCAAACTGGCTCAAGGACAGAATGCACATGGTTAGAATTGCTGGAGCCATGTCAGACTCCAAAGCAGTTACATGTGGCGTCCCACAAGGCACAGTCCTGGGACCTCTCTTGTTCGGTATATATTTCTCGGAGGTACAGGCCAACATGGAAGGACTGTGGCTGACCAAGTTCACAGATGACTGCAAACTGGGTGCCATAATCGACTCTCCAGCCGACACAAGCATCCGCCAAAAAGGCCTCATAGATACAGACAACTGGTGTCAGAGCCATGGCCTCAAGCTAAATGCCAAAAAGTGTATACTCATCCCCTTTGGCAAAAACAAAGTGCCCACAAATTACCACATAGGTGGTAATCCATTAAGTACAGAAGAAGTAATTAGGGACCTGGGGACCCAAGTTGATAGCAATCTCTCATTTGACAACCACGTGGCCAAAGTGGTTAGAAATACATTTTATATAGCCCACCTAATCAGGAAGGGATTCACATCTAAATCAGGGGAGGTCATCGTGCCTCTTTACTCATCCCTCATCAGGCCCATAATTGAGTACAATGCCCGTTTTGGGATGTACCTTACCAGACACCTGCAGCAACTGGAAAGACCCCAAAAGTACCTCACCAAGAGGATCAAAGGGCTCAAACAGATGCCATATGCTGCCTGGTTAAAGAAACTCCAGCTCTACTCAGTGGCATACCGGCTGCTCAGAGGCGATCTGTGCCTGACGTATAAAGCCATGCCCAACCCGGAATTAATGGACATGCTGCACTTCAGAAAATCCAAATCCCATCGAGCTACGCACTCGAGAGACTTGAACCTCAGCACTGAAATAAATAGGACATGCTGGAGGGACCGATTCATAACCTAGAGGGTCCCTTCACTCTGGAATAAAATCCCAGTCCAGGTTAGGCAGAGTCCCTCATTGACTCTCTTCAAGAGGAATCTTGATGAGTGGATGGGAGATCGTAGGTTTTCCCCGGTTATCACTTCTGTGTCATTGTTAGACAGAGGCACTGTATACTAACCTCGAAAAAGGGCATAGCAAAATTAATTTAAAATGGGTGGCAAAAGCCAAACACACTCTGGCTAGGCTTATAAATGCCCTAGGGCAGATAGCCCAGTATGAACCTATGAACCTATATCTATGTCTATCTCTCCATATCCACATATATCATATATATTATTTGTATACATATATACATAGATATACATACACACATATACATGTACACACATATGTAGATATTGCATTTATATCACAACAACGGTCCACATAACAGCAAGGCATTAGACAGCCATGAAAAGGAAACTACATGTGCCACCTGTATCATGTAATGTTACTATCAAGGCATGTGTGTTCTGTTGCATCACATGGGTCAGACTGTATTAAGGGTAAGTGTAGGGCTGCTGACATTTACTCACCAGACCTGCTGGCGAATGTATGTGTTGACAACCCAGTGTCTTGGCAGAATATGCGGGCTGTGGACACTATATAGGTCAGCAACAAAACACACTGAACACATCCCGCAGCTAGCCACCCACAGATATCACATAGGGTATAACTGCCAAGCATACACACTGCCATGCCGTGGAATCGAGCACCTACCTGTCTAATCTACCACACTACAGCATTACGCAGTAACAGAACACACTACCGAGTTTCAGCATCACCACACTCCCAGAGGCATACTTCTAGGTGGATGACATCATCTGCAAATGCAAAGACGTTGATAGGGAATGTATGGGGAGGGAGCCATTTAAAAGGATTACTCTTTTTCCAGGAAGCTGGAAACACACACACACACACACACACACGCACACACTTGGCAGGGCCTGGAGTTGAACATACACCTAACTACCTTATCACACTATAACATTACGCAGTTACAGAACACGGTACCTAGATTACTAGAATACAGCACTCCCAGAGGCATACTTCTAGGTGGATGACATCATCAGCAAAGGCAAAGATGCCGATAGGGAATGTATGGAGAGGGAGCCATCTAAAAGAATTACTCTGTTCCCAGGCAGCTGGAAACACACACACACTTGGCAGGGCCGGAAGTCGAACATACATCTAATGACCTTATCACACTACAGCATTACGCAGTTACAGAACGTACTACCGAGATTACTGGAGCACAGTATTCCCAGAGGCATACTTCTAGGTGGATGACATCATCAGCAAAGGCAAAGACGCCAATAGGGAATGTATGGAGAGGTAGCCGTCTAAAAGCATTACTCTGTCCCCAGGCAGCTGGAAACACACACACTTGTCAGGGCCGGGAGGCAAACATATATCTAACTACCTTATCACACTACAGCATTACACAGTTACAGAACGTGCTACCGAGATTACTGGAACACAGCTCTCCCAGAGGCATACTTCTAGGTGGATGACATCATCAGCAAAGGCAAAGATGCTGACTGGGAACGTATGGAGAGGGAGCCATCTAAAAGCATTACTCTGTCCCCAGGCAGCTGGAAAAAACACACACTTGGCAGGGCCGGGCGTCAAACATGCACCTAACTACTTTATTACACTACAGCATTACGCAGTTACAGAATGCGCTACCGAGATTACTGGAGAACAGCACTCCCAGAGGCATACTTCTAGGTAGATGACATCATCAGCAAAGGCAAAGATGCCGATAGGGAATGTATGGAGGGGGAGCCATCTAAAAGCATTACTCTGTCTCCAGGCAGCTGGAAACACACACACACTTAGCAGGGCCGGGAGTTGAACATACACTTAACTACCTTATCATACTACAGCATTATGCAGTTACAGAACATGCTACCGAGATTACTGGAACGCAGTACTCCCAGAGGCATACTTCTAGGTGGATGACATCATCAGCAAAGGCAAAGACGCCAATAGGGAATGTATGGAGAGGTAGCCGTCTAAAAGCATTACTCTGTCCCCAGGCAGCTGGAAACACATACACACACTTGGCAGGGATGGGAGGCAAACATACACCTAACTACCTTATCACACTACAGCATTACGCAGTTACAGAACGCGCTACCAAGATTACTGGAATGCAGCCCTCCCAGAGGCATACTTCTAGGTGGATGACATCATCAGCAAAGGCAAAGATGCCGATAGGGAATGTATGGAGAGGCAGCCATCTAAAAGCATTACTTTGTCCCCAGGCAGCTGGAAAAACACACACACACTTGGCAGGGCCAGGAGTCGAACATACACCTAACGACTTTATCACACTACAGCATTACACAGTTACAGAATGCGCTATCGAGATTACTGGAACACAGCACTCCCAGAGGCATACTTCTAGGCGGATGACATCATCAGCAAAGGCAAAGATGCAGATTGTATGGAGAGGGAGCAGTATAAAAGCATATTACTGTCCCAAGGTAGACGTAGACAAACACACGCCAGTGGTGTGAGCGGGAGAACTGCCTATCTACGGAGCATTATTACCACACTGCATGGATACGAGGTGCGCCACAGACAGTACACCTTTCAAGGCAGTCCCAGTGTGTTCAATGTAGGAATCCATCCTGACGTGGGGTATGGACATCTGTTACCTGGATGACCACTATCGCTATACAGGTTTCAATGGTCATGCCCATACACAGAGGCACATAACTGACACAAGGTGTCACTGGGCATGCTCACACAGTAGCACACGTCCGTTTGAAATGTACTGTCTGTCCATCTACACAATGGCGTACTGAGCAAGCTCACACACAGTAGTAGTGAAGGGCTGTCTTGTATGCACATGGATTCTAAACATGGAAGGGCACAGTGTGTCGAAAGTGAACATTGTTAGCATGAACACTGCACTACACACATCTGACACCAGTCGTCAGTGCTAGCTGTGTAGCGTTCGTGATCACAGCTGACAATCCAGATCCAAGAATGGGAAATATGGACATCACTGCAGTGAGGAACACCTGGCATATGGCACAGTTGTGCACAATAGCACTACCACTGTATACCTCAGATACAGACATGTGGGCCATAAGACCGTGACGGACTGCTCCAGATGTTACTGTCCCCACGTACATGAAGGCCACTCACATGTATTGACCAGTACATACTCAAGAGCCATCACACATGCCTCAGGTGCTGATCACAGTAGTACATGCCGCAGTCTACTATGTAGCCCTCGGACATCACCATGTCCTTGGACCAGCAACACACATCCATACATTACCACACCACCATGTTACTCATGACCAGTGGACTATACATGGGTCTACAGCAACTGTGCAGACTACACATGTGCTGACAGGGTTCCATCATGTGGTATGCAATGCAATGATACCACAGTTCATAACCAGGTCAGCTCTACACATAACAGGGGCCCTGGGTATTACACAGTTTTAACAGATGACTGTCGCTGTACACCAGAAAACACTCATGTTTGGATATGATATACATATAATCGCAGTGGAAATGTATATGGCCCACTCACACACAATGTATATGTACATAGCAAAGCTTTTGCTGTCCTCTGTGCAGACAAGTGGCTACAGCAATCACACACTTGCACATGGAAGGTAGGTCCATGGCTGTTGAATGCTAACAGTGCATAAGGTAGCAATGTTGACTGAGGTAACATTCCCTTTGTAACAGTTACCCATGACAACCAACATATCATACAACAGTCCATGTGTCATGTATGTCATCACACATGTCCACCAATTGCAATCCATACAAACATGGCTACATGACAGGAATGTAGGAGCAACACACATGTACATGTAGTGGTGTGCATGCAGTTACCATGCATGTGCAGTAGCTGATGTATGTCATTCATCTGTGTCTAACTACAACATGCAGTTACAATGCAGCCCCATCATTGACACCTGTATATGGTGAAATACTGACAGTACGGTAGGATGTACATCAGGTATGGATGGATGTGTGTACATAAAGTGGTGGTCCACATTTGCAGATGGATGTTTCCTGAGGACAGCTCACAGGTGTGTCAGAAGCTGTCCCACCATTACATGTGCAAATAGTACGCTATGTTACTGTTACCTGAAGGTGAAGACATACAACCTACACAGCGGTCAGGGTGTTACTAACTGTACATCACTTGACACCTGTAACACTTATGTCCTCTTGTGTGCATATAGCAGTACAATTGCCAAAGGTAGCGTTGGTACACATAATGCAGCCAATACAGCTGCATATCTGTCAGACGTATCATCATATAGCAGGTGTATGTTTCACAATGCTGCCATGTGTGTTCGGTTGTGTGACTATATGTGCCACGTATGGTGGGGAATACATCCCAATTGGTACACACCCCGTACACTGTTGTAGAGATCTGTCCATACTGCAGTGTAGAAAGCAAGACATAGGCAGGGGTGGTGTGTGTATCACACATATGCCAGCTATCTTTATGGGAATGACATTTGTGGACTCAACAGTGTGTGTGTGTGTGTGTGTGTGTGTGTGTGTGTGTGTGTGTGTGTGTGTGTGTGTGTGTGTGTGTGTGTGTGTGTGTGTGTGTGTGTGTGTGTGTGTGTGTATGTATGTATGGCTGTCTGGTGCAAGGAGTGAGGGTGTATTCTACCATACAGAACAGACAGGATCCCTAACCCCTTATGGTGATGCAGTCTACTACCCTGTTGATGCCATCGGTCTCAGCCTTACTGGCTACCTGTACATGTTCATTCTCTGTGTTGCATCTTGTGGGTGCACAGTACTGTAAAGGTGATTACCACATAGGCAGGGGTCCTCACCTTAACACTATCAAGTGTGCGTTATAGTGTTGTTGACCCCGTGACTGTGGTCATGTTATTGTGTGTTTCTGTGTATGTCTGTGCATGTTCTCATCCTGTAATGTGACAGTGTATTACTGCTACACAGTGAGGTCTCATGCTATCAACTGGCGTCTAACGTTGACATCAGCCAGACCGCTGTGTAAACCCCCTGCACCATGTCACCATACCTGAGATGTGACCCGGTATGGATGTCACGTCTCTAGCCACTGTAGCCTATTGAACATCTCACATGCTTCTGGATCAGTAGATGTGTGGACATCTGTGGAATGGTAGCCTTTCTAACAGTGAAGTTGAGGCTATGTATAGCATGCTGGTATTGCCATACATGCCTGTGAGTACTCCACATTTACACATGGGAAACTGCAAACACTGCTACTTATTGGCACATGCAAGCAGACCTTAAGGAGGGAAGCAGGGCATCATTACCAACATGCTGTTACTGTTGTTACCAAGACACAGACTGTGAACATACAACAATGCATTCTAGCTGCAAACACTGTAACATAATGGCACATGCAATTAGACCATAAGGCGGGAAGCAGGGTATCATTACGAACATGCTGTTACTGTTGTTACCAAGACACATACTGTGATCATATAACAATGCATTCTAAACCTGTACTACATGGTATGTCTTCTGGTGCGTGTCAAGAGTACACAACAAAAGTAATATACACTACTCACTATTCTGTTCATCCTGTGCATCAGACCATATGAGCATGTCCCTGCACCGATGGTGTGGATGATAGGGATGCAGCACAGGCATCATCATATGCACAGGGTGATAACGTTTGCCAGGGGTATAGGCTGCACCAGAGGATGACATCATGTGTGTGGGTTAGGGCCGGTGATCTGATTGGACATGTGTGGTAGTTATGCATGTGGGAGTTGCGGTGCCCTACAGATGTTTCTGCTGTGTGCGTGTGAGTGATCACAGTTCTGCCATGTGTCCAGCCTACACAGGGGAATAATTGACAGCTCCAGATTGTACAGACCAGGATGTACAGCTCACTGTGTCCAGCCACGGCCACGTGACCTGTGCCTGCCAGCGGTAGGATGGGCACTACCAGGCAGAGGTACAGATTGGCTACTGTCTGATGACACATGTCCACTGGAACCATGTCCCCACTGGGAATGTCCAGGGCCATGTCCACATGGCCTGCTGTGTCCTGGTGTGGACAGCGCAGCACCAGCTGCACTGCTACTGCTACCGACACTGTGGGAGCGAGCATGTGAGGTGGTTCATTCATGTTGACCTGCACCAGGTGGTGTAGCTGGCCTACGTCCACATGGCCTACACCTCACTCCTACCAGATGTTCCAGCACAGACAGCTCACGCTCGCAGATTGCCATGCCATGGTCAAGGATTCAAACCATGTCACCCATCGCTTGGCCAGAACATCAGCGATCTGCTGTTGAGCATTTGTCAATGCCTGGATGTTGCTGTTTAAAGAATGGATAGCAGCCCTCTGAAGCATCTGCCCTTCTGTGTTCTGCCATTCAGCACGTGCCTGTGCTGCCTTTACAGTCTGGAACATGCATCTGGTGACACCAGCTGCTGCGCTCTGTCCTGCAGGTGCATGTCTGTCAGAGGTCCTCCTATGAGCAGCACTGGCCACATGCCTGTGTGGCACATCTGCAATCATTACACTGACACCATGTTGTGGAGACGCATCTTCTGTAGCCACTACACGTTCATGTTCTGAGCTAACACACGCTGACTGTCCTTCCTCTATGGCCACTGGTGATGGGGTATGTGTTGGCATGAGTACTGTGTGTGGGGAAGAGGGGGACATAGCTGGGATGGCAACCATTGGCACAGATTCATCCCCTGACAACCCTGCCTGTACCTCATGCATATGTTCATCATTGCTAGTATCTGTGGGGTCACTAACATCAGATGGACCGCAGGAGGGTAATGCACCTACATCACCTGTGAATGCAAAGAAAGACTCTACATTATACACAGATACACAGACACACACACACACAGACACACGGACACACACACACACACACACACACACACACACACACACACACACACACACACACACACACACACACACACACACACAGACACACACACTCACCATGCATGTGATTTGACAGACGGCATGCAGCATGCATGTGATACAGCAGACAGCATGCAGCTCAGATATTGATAGTGGTAGTTAGCATACCGCCCTGGGTTGCACATAACAGCAAGTAGGTGTCATATCAGAAGCCATGCAGTTCACACAATCATGGTAGTAAGCATACATCCCTGTGATACACCATGTGGGTCAGCACAGGTTAACAGTACACATGGCTGATGTGACCTTGACATTGACGTGTAGTATGACATGTAATCTGCGGACGTGTGCAATGACATGCATACATGTCTGACACAATGGTGTCCTGACACATGTACAGCGGTGTAATGGGTATCACATTGCAGTGTTGTCTGTATGCCCTACAGATAGAAAGGACTTTTAGCAGATGTGCATGAGCATTGATGGGTAGTATGAGGCGTCTACATTGCTATACAGTGTGAATTACAGACACTGTGCCATTGCATGGCATCATCAGGTGCCTATATTGCTATACAGTGTGTAATACACACACAGTGCATATCCATGACTGCGTGCAAATACTTGACATAACTACTGTGGATTGTGACCCACATCGCTGGCTGAGGTGTATACACAATAAACCATGCTGTGTCATGTGACAGGTCACTGGAAGACCTACGGATGACACCCCTGCACAACTACTAACATGTCTTAGCTGCCTGGCAACCATGTCCACACATGGCAGACTTGTCAATACACCATGTGGATGACATCATCTGCAAAGGCAAAGACGTCGATAGGGAATGTATGGAGAGGGAGCCGTATATAAGGATTACTCTTTTCCCAGGAAGCTGGAAACACACACACACACACACACACACACACACACACACACACACACACACACACACACACACACACACACACTTGGCAGGGCCTGGAGTCGAGCATACACCTAACTACCTTATCACAATACAGCATTACGCAGTTACAGAACGCGGTACCTAGATTATTGGAATACAGCACTCCCAGAGGCATACTTCTAGGTGGATGACATCATCAGCAAAGGCAAAGACGCCGATAGGGAATGTATGGAGAGGGAGCCGTCTAAAAGTATTACTCTGTCTCCAGGAGGCTGGAAACACACAAACACACATTTGGCAGTGTCGGGAGTCGAACATACACCTAACTACCTTATCACACTACAGCATTATGCAGTTACAGAACGCGGTACCTAGATTACTAGAATACAGCACTCCCAGAGGCATACTTCTAGGTGGATGACATCATCAGCAAAGGCAAAGATGCTGATAGGGAATGTATGGAGAGGGAGCCGTCTAAAAGAATTACTCTGTTCCCAGGCAGCTGGAAACACACACACACTTAGCAGGGCCAGAAGTCGAACATACATCTAATGACCTTATCACACTACAGAATTACGCAGTTACAGAACGTACTACCGAGATTACTGGAACACAGTATTCCCAGAGGCATACTTCTAGGTGGATTACATCATCAGCAAAGGCAAAGACGCCAATAGGGAATGTATGGAGAGGTAGCCGTCTAAAAGCATTACACTGTCCCCAAGCAGCTGGAAACACACACACTTGGCAGGGCCGGGAGGCAAACATATATCTAACTACCTTATCACACTACAGCATTACACAGTTACAGAACATGCTACCGAGATTACTGGAACACAGCTCTCCCAGAGGCATACTTCTAGGTGGATGACATCATCAGCAAAGGCAAAGATGCTGACAGGGAATGTATGGAGAGGGAGCCATCTAAAAGCATTACTCTGTCCCCAAGCAGCTTGAAAAACACACACTTGGCAGGGCTGGGCATCAAACATGCACCTAACTACTTTATTACACTACAGCATTACGCAGTTACAGAACGCGCTACTGAGATTACTGGAACACAGCACTCCCAGAGGCATACTTCTAGATGGATGACATCTTCAGCAAAGGCAAAGACGCCGAAAGGGAATGTATGGAGGGGGAGCCATCTAAAAGCATAACTCTGTCTCCAGCAGCTGGAAACACACACACACTTAGCAGGGCCGGGAGTCGAACATACACTTAACTACCTTATCATGCTACAGCATTACGCAGTTACAGAACGCGCTACCAAGATTACTGGTATGCAGCTTTCCCAGAGGTATACTTCGAGGTGGATGACATCATCAGCAAGGCAAAGATGCCGATAGGGAATGTATGGAGAGGGTTCCCTATCAGAAGCCTGAAACACTATAAGCCTGAAAATCAAAATCCTGAAACCAAAAGCCTGAAAATTCAAAATCCCGAAAAACCAAAATCCTGAAACTCAAAATCCTGAAAACACAAAATGGACATACTGACGTCATTGTGGCTTTGCTATTGTTAGCCCTGTGGTGTTAGGTCATGCATTGGGTTCAGGTAAGTGTGCGGTTGGTTTTATGTTAGGGTTAGGGGCGGTTTAAGTGAGTTAGGGTTAGGGCGCAGGTTAGGCATGTATGCAATAGTGACAAATATTGGGGTTAGGGGTGGTTTAAGTGAGTTAGGGTTAGGGCGCGGGTCAGGTGAGTGTGCGATAGTGACGGACCTTAGGGTTAGGGTTAGGGTCAGGGTCAGTTGGTAGATATTAGTGTCTTTATAGTGACATATTAGCATTATCTGTGGTTTCAGGATTTTAGGTTTTCGGGATTTTTAATTTTGAGGCTTTTGATTTCAGGATTTTGATTTTCAGGCTTATAGTGTTTCAGGCTTCTGATAGGGAACCATGGAGAGGCAGCCATCTATAAGCATTACTTTGTCCCTAGGCAGTTGTAAAAACACACACTCACACTTGGCAGGGCCACGAGTCGAACATACACCTAACGACTTTATCACCCTACAGCATTACGCAGTTACAGAATGTGCTATCGAGATGACTGGAACACAGCACTCCCAGAGGCATACTTCTAGGTGGATGACATCATCAGCAAAGGCAAAGATGCAGATAGGGATTGTATGGAGAGGGAGCAGTCTAAAAGCATATTACTGTCCCAAGGTAGACGTAGACAAACACACACCCGTGGTGTGAGCGGGACAATTGCCTATCTACGGAGCACTATTACCACACTGCATGGATACGAGGTGTGCCACAGACAGTACACCCTTCAAGACAGTCCCAGTGTGTTCAGTGTAGGAATCCATCCTGACGTGGGGTATGGACATCTGTTACCTGGATGACCACTATCGCTATACAGGTTTCAATGGTCATGCCCAAACACAGAGGCACATAACTGACACAAGGTGTCACTGGGCATGCTCACACAGTAGCACATGTCAGTTTGGAATGTACTGTGTGTCCATCTACACAACGGCGAACTGGGCATGCTCACACACTTAGTAGTAGTGAAGGGCTGTCTTGTATGCACATGGATTCTAAACATGGAAGGGCACAGTGTGTCGAAAGTGAACATTGTTAGCATGAACACTGCACTACACACATCTGACACCAGTCGTCAGTGCTAGCTGTGTAGCGTTCGTGATCACAGCTGACAATCCAGATCCAACAATGGGAAATATGGACATTTCTGCAGTGAGGAACACCTGGCATATGGCACAGTTGTGCACAATAGCACTACCACCGTATACCTCAGATACAGACATGTGGGCCATAAGACTGTGACAGACTGCTCCAGATGTTACTGTCCCCACATACATGAAGGCCACTCACATGTATTGACCAGTACATTCTCAAGAGCCATCACACATGCCTAAGGTGCAGATCACAGTAGTACATGCCGCAGTCTACTATGTAGCCCTTGGACATCACCATGTCCTTGGACAAGGAACACACATCCATACTTTACCACACCGCCATGTTACTCATGACCAGTGGACTATAAATGGGTCTACAGCAACTGTGCAGACTACACATGTGCTGACAGGGTTCCATCATGTGGTATGCAATGCAATGATACCACAGTTCATAACCAGGTCAGCTCTACACATAACAGGGGCCCTGGGTCTTACACAGTTTTAACAGATGACTATCGTTGTACACCAGAAAACACTCATGTTTGGATATGATATACATGTAATCGCAGTGGATATGTAAATGGCCCACTCACACACAATGCATATGTACATAGCAAAGCTTTTGCTGTCCTCTGGTAGGTCCATGGCTGTTGAATGCTAACAGTGCATAAGGTAGCAATGTTGACTGAGGTAACATTCCCTCTGTAACAGTTACCCATGACAACCAACATATCATACAACAGTCCATGTGTCATGTATGTCATCACACATGTCCACCAATTGCAATCCATACAAACATGGCTACATGACATGAATGTAGGAGCAACACACATGTACATGTAGTGGTGTGCATGCAGCTACAATGCATGTGCAGTAGCTGATGTATGTCATTCATCTGTGTCTAACTACAACATGCAGTTACAATGCAGCCCCATCACTGACACCTGTATATGGTGAAATACTGACAGTACGGTAGGATGTACATCAGGTATGGATGGATGTGTGTACATAAAGTGGTGGTCCACCTTTGCAGATGGATGTTTCCTGAGGACAGCTCACAGGTGTGTCAGAAGCTGTCCCACCATTACATGTGCAAACAGCACACTATGTTACTGTTACCTGAAGGTGAAGACATACAACCTACATAGCGGTCAGGGTGTTACTGACTGTACATCACTTGACACCTGTAACACTTACGTCCTCCCGTGTGCATATAGCAGCACAATTGCCAAAGGTAGCATTGGTACACATAATGCGGCCAATACAGCTGCATGTCTGTCAGACATATCATCATATAGCAGGTGTATGTTTCACAATACTGCCATGTGTGTTCGCTTGTGTGACTATATGTGCCACGTATGGTGGGGAATACATCCCAATTGTTACACACCCCATACACTGTTGTAGAGATCTGTCCATACTGCAGTGTAGAAAGCAAGACATAGGCAGGGGTGGTGTGTGTATCACACATATGCCAGCTAATTCTATGTGAATGACATTTGTGGACTCCAGAGTGTGTGTGTGTGTGTGTGTGTGTGTGTGTGTGTGTGTGTGTGTGTGTGTGTGTGTGTGTGTGTATGTATGTATGGCTATCTGGTGCATGGAGTGAGGGTGTATGCTACCATACAGAACAGACAGGATCCATAACCCCTTATGGTGATGCAGTCTACTACCATGTTGATGCCATCGGTCTCAGCCTTACTGGCTACCTGTACATATTCATTCTCTGTGTCGCGTCTTGTGGGTGCACAGTACTGTAAAGGTTATTACCACATAGGCAGGGGTCCTCACCTTAACACTATCAAGTGTGCGTTATAGTGTTGTTGACCCCGTGAGTGTAGTCATGTTATTTTGTGTTTCTGTGTATGTCTGTGAGTGTTCTCATCCTGTAATGTGACAGTGTATTACTGCTACACAGTGAGGTATCATGCTATCAGCTGGCCTCTAACGTTGACATCAGCCAGACCGCTGTGTAAACCCCCTGCACCATGTCACCATACCTGAGATGTGACCTGGTATGGATGTCACGTCTCTAGCCACTGTAGCCTATTGAACAGCTCACATGCTTCTGGATCAGTAGATGTGTGGACATCTGTGGAATGGTAGCCTTTCTAACAGTGAATTTGAGGCTACGTATAGCATGCTGGTATTGCCATACATGCCTGTGAGTACCCCACATTTACACATGGGAAACTGCAAACACTGCTACTTATTGGCACATGCAAGCAGACCTTAAGGAGGGAAGCAGGGCATCATTACCAACATGCTGTTACTGTTGTTACCAAGACACAGACTGTGAACATACAACAATGCACTCTAGCTGCAAACACTGTAACATAATGGCACATGCAATTAGACCATAAGGAGGGAAGCAGGGCATCATTACCAACATGCTGTTACTGTTGTTACCAAGACACATACTGTGATCATATAACAATGCATTCTAAACCTGTACTACATGGTATGTCTTCTGGTGCGTGTCAACAGTACACAACAAATGTAATATACACTACTCACTATTCTGTTCACCCTGTGCATCAGACTATATGAGCATGTCCCTGCACCGATGGTGTGGATGATAGGGATGCGGCACAGGCATCATCATATGCACAGGGTGATAATGTTTGCCAGGTGTATAGGCTGCACCAGTGGATGACATCATGTGTGTGGGTTAGGGCCGGTGATCTGATTGGACATGTGTGGTAGTTATGCATGTGGGAGTTGCAGTGCCCTACAAATGTTTCTGCTGTGTGTGTGTGTGTGCTCACAGTTCTGCCATGTGTCCAGCCTACACAGGGGAATAATTGACAGCTCCACATTGTACAGACCAGGATGTACAGCTCACTGTGTCCAGCCATGGCCATGTGACCTGTGCCTGCCAGGGGTAGGAGGGCACTACCAGGCAGAGGTACAGTTTGGCTACTGTCTGATGACACATGTCCACTGGAACCATGTCCCCACTGGGAATGTCCAGGGCCATGTCCACATGACCTGCTGTGTCCTGGTGTGGATAGCGCAGCACCAGCTGCACTGTTATTGCTACCGACACTGTGGGAGCGAGCATGAGAGGTGGTTCATTCATGTTGACCTGCACCAGGTGGTGTAGCTGGCCTACGTCCACATGGCCTACACCTCACTCCTACCAGATGTTCCAGCACAGACAGCTCACGCTCGCAGATTGCCATGCCATGGTCAAGGATTCAAACCATGTCACCCAATCGCCTGGCCAGAACATCAGCGATCTGCTGTTGAGCATTTGTCAATGCCTGGATGTTGTTGTTTAAAGAATGGATAGCAGCCCTTTGAAGCCTCTGCCCTTCTGTGTTCTGCCGTTCAGCACATGCCTGTGCCGCCATTACAGTCTGGAACATGCATCTGGTGACACCAGCTGCTGCGCTCTGTCCTGCAGGTGCATGTCTGTCAGAGGTCCTCCTATGAGCAGCACTGGTCACATGCTTGTGTGGCACATCTGCAATCATTACACTGACACCATGGTGTGGAGACGCATCTTCTGTAGCCACCACACGTTCATGTTCTGAGTTAACACACGCTGACTGTCCTTCCTCTATGGCCACTGGTGATGGGGCATGTGTTGGCATGAGTACTGTGTGCGGGGAAGAGGGGGACATAGCTGGGATGGCAACCATTGGCACAGATTCAGCCCCTGACAACCCTGCCTGTACCTCATGCATATGTTCATCATTGCTAGTATCTGTGGGGACACTAACATCAGATGGACCGCAGGAGGGTAATGCACCTACATCACCTGTGAATGCAAAGAAAGACTCTACATTACACACAGATACACAGACACACACACACACACGGACACACGGACACACACACACACACACACACACACACACGGACACACACACACACAAACACACACACACACACACAGACACACACACTGACACACACACACAGACACACACACTCACCATGCATGTGATTTGACAGACGGCATGCAGCATGCATGTGATACAGCAGACAGCATGCAGCTCAGACATTGATAGTGGTAGTTAGCATACCACCCTGGATTGCACATAACAGCAAGCAGGTGTCATATCAGAAGCCATGCAGTTCACACAATCATGGTAGTAAGCATGCATCCCTGTGATACACCATGTGGGCCAGCACAGGTTAACAGTACACATGGCTGATGTGACCTTGACAGTGACATGTAGTATGACATGTAATCTGCGGACGTGTGCATTGACATGCATACATGTCTGACACAATGGTGTCCTGACACATGTACAGCGGTGTAATGGGTATCACATTGCAGTGTTGTCTGTATGCCCTACAGATAGAAAGGACTTTTAGCAGATGTGCATGAGCATTGATGGGTAGTATGAGGTGTCTACATTGCTATACAGTGTGAATTACAGACACTGTGCCATTGCATGGCATCATCAGGTGCCTATATTGCTATACGGTGTGTAATACACACACAGTGCATATCCATGACTGCGTGCAAACACATGACATAACTACTGTGGATTGTGACCCACATCTCTGGCTGAGGTGTATACACACTAAACCATGCTGTGTCATTTGACAGGTCACTGGAAGACCTACGGATGACACCCCTGCACAACTACTAACATGTCTTAGCTGCCTGGCAACCATGTCAACACATGGCAAACTTGTCAATACACCATGTGAATGACATCATCTGCAAAGGCAAAGACGTCGATAGGGAATGTATGGAGAGGGAGCCGTCTAAAAGGATTACTCTTTTCCCTGGAAGCACACACCCACACACACACACACACACACACACACACACACACACACACTTGGCAGGGCCTGGAGTCGAACATACACCTAACTACCTTATCACAATACAGCATTACGCAGTTACAGAACGCGGTACCCAGATTATTGGAATACAGCACTCCCAGAGGCATACTTCTAGGTGGATGACATCATCAGCAAAGGCAAAGACGCCGATAGGGAATGTATGGAGAGGGAGCCGTCTAAAAGTATTACTCTGTCTCCAGGAGGCTGGAAACACACAAATACACATTTGGCAGTGTCGGGAGTCGAACATACACATAACTACCTTATCACACTACAGCATTATGCAGTTACAGAACGCGGTACCTAGATTACTAGAATACAGCACTCCCAGAGGCATACTTCTAGGTGGATGACATCATCAGCAAAGGCAAAGATGCTGATAGGGAATGTATGGAGAGGGAGCCGTCTAAAAGAATTACTCTGTTCCCAGGCAGCTGGAAACACAAACACACTTGGCAGGGCCAGAAGTCGAACATACATCTAATGACCTTATCACACTACAGCATTACGCAGTTACAGAACGTACTACCGAGATTACTGGAACACAGCTCTCCCAGAGGCATACTTCTAGGTGGATGACATCATCAGCAAAGGCAAAGACGCTGACAGGGAATGTATGGAGAGGGAGCCATCTAAAAGCATTACTCTGTCCCCAGGCAGCTAGAAAAACACACACTTGGCAGGGCCGGGCGTCAAACATGCACCTAACTACTTTATTACACTACAGCATTACGCAGTTATAGAACGCGCTCCCGAGATTACTGGAACACAGCACTCCCAGAGGCATACTTCTAGGTGGATGACATCATCAGCAAAGACAAAGATGCCGATAGGGAATATATGGAGAGGGTTCCCTATCAGAAGCCTGAAACACTATAAGCCTGAAAATGAAAATCCTGAAACCAAAAGCCTGAAAACCCAAAATCCTGAAACTCAAAATCCTGAAAACACAAAATGGACATACTGACGTCATTGTGGCTTTGCTATTGTTAGCCCTGTAGTGTTAGGTCATGCGTTGGGTTCAGGTAAGTGTGCGGTTGGATTTATGTTAGGGTTAGGGGCGGTTTCAGTGAGTAAGGGTTAGGGCGCAGGTTAGGCATGTATGCAATAGTGACAAATATTGGGGTTAGGGGTGGTTTAAGTGAGTTAGGGTTAGGGCGCGGGTCAGGTGAGTGTGCAATAGTGACGGACCTTAGGGTTAGGGTTAGGGTCAAGGTCAGTTGATAGATATTAGTGTCTTTATAGTGACATATTAGCATTATTTGTGTTTTCAGGATTTTGAGTTTCAGGATTTTGGGTTTTTGGGATTTTTAATTTTGAGGCTTTTGGTTTCAGGATTTTGATTTTCAGGCTTATAGTGTTTCAGGCTTCTGATAGGGAACCATGGAGAGGCAGCCATCTATAAGCATTACTTTGTCCCGAGGCAGCTGGAAAAACACACACACACACTTGGCAGGGCCAGGAGTCGAACATACACCTAACGACTTTATCACACTACAGCAGTACGCAGTTACAGAATGTGCTAACGAGATTACTGGAACACAGCACTCCCAGAGGCATACTTCTAGGTGGATGACATCATCAGCAAAGGCAAAGATGCAGATCGGGATTGTATGGAGAGGGAGCAGTCTAAAAGCATATTACTGTCCCAAGGTAGACGTAGACAAACACAAGCCCGTGGTGTGAGTGGGACAATTGCCTATCTACGGAGCACTATTACCACACTGCATGGATACGAGGTGTGCCACAGACAGTACACCCTTCAAGACAGTCCCAGTGTGTTCAATGTAGGAATCCATCCTGACGTGGGGTATGGACATCTGTTACCTGGATGACCACTATCGCTATACAGGTTTCAATGGTCATGCCCATACACAGAGGCACATAACCGACACAAGGTCTCACTGGTCATGCTCACACAGTAGCACATGTCCGTTTGGAATGTACTGTGTGTCCATCTACACAACAACATACTGGGCATGCTCACACAGTAGTAGTGAAGGGCTGTCTTGTATGCACATGGATTCTAAACATGGAAGGGCACAGTGTGTCGAAAGTGAAAATTGTTAGCATGAACACTGCACTACACACATCTGACACCAGTCGTCAGTGCTAGCTGTGCAGCGTTCATGATCACAGCTGACAATCCAGATCCAACAATGGGAAATATGGACATTTCTGCAGTGAGGAACACCTGGCATATGGCACAGTTGTGCACAATAGCACTACCACCGTATACCTCAGACTCAGACATGTGGGCCATAAGACTGTGACAGACTGCTCCAGATGTTACTGTCCCCACGTACATGAAGGCCACTCACATGTATTGACCAGTACATTCTCAAGAGCCATCACACATGCCTCAGGTGCAGATCACAGTAGTACATGCCGCAGTCTACTATGTAGCCCTCGGACATCACCATGTCCTTGGACCAGCAACACACATCCATACATTACCACACCGCCATGTTACTCATGACCAGTGGACAATAAATGGGTCTACAGCAACTGTGCAGACTACACATGTGCTGACAGGGTTCCATCATGTGGTATTCAATGCAATGATACCACAGTTCATAACCAGGTCGGCTCTACACCTAACAGGGGCCCTGGGTCTTACACAGTTTTAACAGATGACTGTCACTGTACACCAGAAAACACTCATGTTTGGATATGATATACATGTAATCGCAGTGGATATGTATATGGCCCACTCACACACAATGCATATGTACATAGCAAAGCTTTTGCTGTCCTCTGGTAGGTCCATGGCTGTTGAATGCTAACAGTGCATAAGGTAGCAATGTTGACTGAGGTAACATTCCCTCTGTAACAGTTACCCATGAGAAACAACATATCATACAACAGTCCATGTGTCATGTATGTCATCACACATGTCCAACAATTGCAATCCATACAAACATGGCTACATGACATGAATGTAGGAGCAAAACACATGCACATGTAGTGGTGTGCATGCAGCTACCATGCATGTGCAGTAGCTGATGTATGTCATTCATCTGTGTCTAACTACAACATGCAGTTACAATGCAGCCCCATCATTGACACCTGTATATGTTGAAATACTGACAGTACGGTAGGATGTACATCAGGTATGGATGGATATGTGTAAATAAAGTGGTGGTCCACCTTTGCAGATGGATGTTTCCTGAGGACAGCTCACAGGTGTGTCAGAAGCTGTCCCACCATTACATGTGCAAACAGTACGCTATGTTACTGTTACCTGAAGGTGAAGACATACAACCTACACAGCGGTCAGGGTGTTACTAACTGTACATCACTTGACACCTTTAACACTTATGCCCTCCTGTGTGCATATAGCAGTACAATTGCCAAAGGTAGCGTTGGTACACATAATGCGGCCAATACAGCTGCATATCTGTCAGACGTATCATCATATAGCAGGTGTATGTTTCACAATGCTGCCATGTGTGTTCGCTTGTGTGACTATATTTGCCACGTATGGTGGGGAATACATCCCAATTGTTACACACCCCATACACTGTTGTAGAGATCTGTCCATACTGCAGTGTAGAAAGCAAGACATAGGCAGGGGTGTTGTGTGTATCACACATATGCCAGCTATCTGTATGTGAATGACATTTGTGGACTCCAGAGTGTGTGTGTGTGTGTGTGTGTGTGTGTGTGTGTGTGTGTGTGTGTGTGTGTGTGTGTGTATGTATGGCTATCTGGTGCATGGAGTGAGGGTGTATGCTACCATACAGAACAGACAGGATCTATAACCCCTTATGGTGATGCAGTCTACTACTGTGTTGATGCCATCGGTCTCAGCCTTACTGGCTATCTGTACATATTCATTCTCTGTGTCGCATCTTGTGGGTGCACAGGACTGTAAATGTGATTACCACATAGGCAGGGGTCCTCACCTTAACACTATCAAGTGTGCGTTATAGTGTTGTTGACCCCGTGAGTGTAGTCATGTTATTGTGTGTTTCTGTGTATGTCTGTGCGTGTTCTCATCCTGTAATGTGACAGTGTATTACTTCCACACAGTGAGGTCTCATGCTATCAACTGGCCTCTAACGTTGACATCAGCCAGACTGCTGTGTAAACCCCCTGCACCATGTCACCATACCTGTGATGTGACCCGGTATGGATGTCACGTCTCTAGCCACTGTAGCCTATTGTACAGCTCACATGCTTCTGGATCAGTAGATGTGTGGACATCTGTGGAATGGTAGCCATTCTAACAGTGAAGTTGAGGCTACGTATAGCATGCTGGTATTGCCATACATGCCTGTGAGTACTCCACATTTACACATGGGAAACTGCAAACACTGCTACTTATTGGCACATGCAAGCAGACCTTAAGGAGGGAAGCAGGGCATCATTACCAACATGCTGTTACTGTTGTTACCAAGACACAGACTGTGAACATACAACAATGCACTCTAGCTGCAAACACTGTAACATAATGGCACATGCAATTAGACCATAAGGTGGGAAGCAGGGCATCATTGCCAACATGCTGTTACTGTTGTTACCAAGACACATACTGTGATCATATAACAATGCATTCTAAACCTGTACTACATGGTATGTCTTCTGGTGCATGTCAACAGTACACAACAAATGTAATACACACTACTCACTATTCTGTTCACCATGGGCATCAGACCATATGAGCATGTCCGTGCCCCGATGGTGTGGATGATAGGGATGCTGCACAGGCATCATCATATGCACAGGGTGATAATGTTTTCCAGGGGTATAGGCTACACCAGTGGATGACATCATGTGTGTGGGTTAGGGCCGGTGATCTTATTGGACATGTGTGGTAGTTATGCATGTGGGAGTTGCGGTGCCCTACAGATGTTTCTGCTGTGTGCGTGTGTGTGCACACAGTTCTGCCATGTGTCCAGCCTACACAGGGGAATAATTGACAGATCCAGATTGTACAGACCAGGATGTACAGCTCACTGTGTCCAGCCACAGCCACGTGACCTGTGCCTGCCAGGGGTAGGACGGGCACTACCAGGCAGAGGTACAGATTGGCTACTGTCTGATGACACACGTCCACTGGAACCATGTCCCCACTGGGAATGTCCAGGGCCATGTCCACATGGCCTGCTGTGTCCTGGTGTGGACAGCGCAGCACCAGCTGCACTGCTACTGCTACTGACACTGTGGGAGCGAGCATGTGAGGTGGTTCATTCATGTTGACCTGCATCAGGTGGTGTAGCTGGCCTACGTCCACATGGCCTACACCTCACTCCTACCTGATGTTCAAGCACAGACAGCTCACGCTCACAGATTGCCATGCCACGGTCAAGGATTCTAACCATGTCACCCAATCACCTGGCCAGAACAACAGCGATCTGCTGTTGAGCATTTGTCAATGCCTGGATGTTGTTGTTTAAAGAATGGATAGCAGCCCTCTGAAGCCTCTGCCCTTCTGTGTCCTGCCGTTCAGCACGTGCCTGTCCCGCCATTACAGTCTGGAACATGAGTCTGGTGACACCAGCTGTTGCGCTCTGTCCTGCAGGTGCATGTCTGTCAGAGATCCTCCTATGAGCAGCACTGGCCACATGCCTGTGTGGCACATCTGCAATCATTACACTGACACCATGGTGTGGAGACGCACCTTCTGTAACCACCACACGTTCATGTTCTGAGCTAACACACGCTGACTGTCCTTCCTCTATGGCCACTGGTGATGCGGTATGTGTTGGCATGAGTACTGTGTGCGGGGAAGAGGGGGACATAGCTGGGATGGCAACTATTGGCACAGATTCAGCCCCTGACAACCCTGCCTGTACCTCATGCATATGTTCATCATTGCAAGTATCTGTGGGGACACTAACATCAGATGGACCGCAGGAGGGTAATGCACCTACATCACCTGTGAATGCAAAGAAAGACTCTACATTACACACAGACACACACACACACACACACACACACACACACACACACACACACACACACACACACACACACACACACACACAGACACACACACTCACCATGCATGTGATTTGACAGACGGCATGCAGCATGCATGTGATACAGCAGACAGCATGCAGCTCAGACATTGATAGTGGTAGTTAGCATACCACCCTGGGTTGCACATAACAGCAAGCAGGTGTCATATCAGAAGCCATGCAGTTCATACAATCATGGTAGTAAGTATGCATCCCTGTGATACACCATGTGGGCCAGCACAGGTTAACAGTACACATGGCTGATGTGACCTTGACATTGACATGTAGTATGACATGTAATCTGTGGACGTGTGCATTGACATGCATACATGTCTGACACAATGGTGTCCTGACACATGTACAGCGGTGTAATGGGTATCACGTTGCAGTGTTGTCTGTATGCCCTACAGATAGAAAGGACTTTTAGCAGATGTGCATGAGCATTGATGGGTAGTATGAGGCGTCTACATTGCTATACAGTGTGAATTACAGACACTGTGCCATTGCATGGCATCATCAGGTGCCTATATTGTTATACAGTGTGTAATACACACACAGTGCATATCCATGACTGCGTGCAAACACATGACATAACTACTGTGGATTGTGACCCACATTGCTGGCTGAGGTGTATACACACTAAACCATGCTGTGTCATGTGACAGGTCACTGGAAGACCTACGGATGACACCCCTGCACAACTACTAACATGTCTTAGCTGCCTGGCAACCTCGTCCACACATGGCAGACTTGTCAATACACCATGTGGATGATATCATCTGCAAAGGCAAAGACGTCGATAGGGAATGTATGGAGAGGGAGAAAGCTAAAAGGATTACTCTTTACCCTGGAAGCTGAAAACACACACACACACACACACACACACACACTTGGCAGGGCCTGGAGTCGAACATACACCTAACTACCTTATCACAATACAGCATTACACAGTTACAGAACGCGGTACCTAGATTATTGGAATACAGCACTCCCAGAGGCATACTTCTAGGTGGATGACATCATCAGCAAAGGCAAAGACGCCGATAGGGAATGTATGGAGAGGGAGCCATCTAAAAGCATTACTCTGTCCCCAGGAGGCTGGAAACACACACACACACATTTGGCAGTGTCGGGAGTCGAACATACACCTAACTACCTTATCACACTACAGCATTATGCAGTTACAGAACGCGGTACCTAGATTACTAGAATACAGCACTCCCAGAAGCATACTTCTAGGTGGATGACATCATCAGCAAAGGCAAAGATGCTGATAGGGAATGTATGGAGAGGGAGCCGTCTAAAAGAATTACTCTGTTCCCAGGCAGCTGGAAACACACACACACTTGGCAGGGCCAGAAGTCGAACATACATCTAATGACCTTATCACACTACAGCATTACGCAGTTACAGAACGTACTACCGAGATTACTGGAACACAGTATTCCCAGAGGCATACTTCTAGGTGGATGACATCATCAGTAAAGGCAAAGACACCAATAGGGAATGTATGGAGAGGTAGCCATCTGAAAGCATTACTCTGTCCCCAGGCAGCTGGAAACACACACACTTGGCAGGGCCGGAAGGCAAACATATATCTAACTACCTTATCACACTACAGCATTACACAGTTACAGAACATGCTACCGAGATTACTGGAGCACAGCTCTCCCAGAGGCATACTTCTAGGTGGATGCCATCATCAGCAAAGGCAAAGATGCTGACAGGGAATGTATAGAGAGGGAGCCATCTAAAAACATTACTCTGTCCCCAGGCAGCTGGAAAAACACACACTTGGCAGGGCCGGGCGTCAAACATGCACCTAACTACTTTATTACACTACAGCATTACGCAGTTACAGAACGCGCTACCGAGATTAGTGGAACACAGCACTCCCAGAGGCATACTTCTAGATGGATGATATCATCAGCAAAGGCAAAGACGCCAATAGGGAATGTATGGAGGGGGAGCCGTCTAAAAGCATTACTCTGTCTCCAGGCAGCTGGAAACACACACACACTTAGCAGGGCCGGGAGTCGAACATACACTTAACTACCTTATCATACTACAGCATTATGTAGTTACAGAACATGCTACCGAGATTACTGGAACACTGTACTCCCAGAGGCATACTTCTAGGTGGATGACATCATCAGCAAAGGCAAAGACGCCAATAGGGAATGTATGGAGAGGTAGCCATTTAAAAGCATTACTCTGTCCCCAGGCAGGTGGAAACACATACACACACTTGGCAGGGATGGGAGGCAAACATACACCTAACTACTTTATCACACTACAGCATTACGCAGTTACAGAACGCGCTACCAAGACTACTGGAATGCAGCCCTACCAGATGCGTACTTCTCGGTAGATGACATCATCAGCAAAGGCAAAGAAGCTGATAGGGAATGTATGGAGAGGCAGCCATCTATAAGCATTACTTTGTCCCCAGGCAGCTGGAAAAAAACACACACACACACACTTGGCAGGGCCAGGAGTCGAACATACACCTAACGACTTTATCACACTACAGCATTACGCAGTTACAGAATGCGCTATCGAGATTACTGGAACACAGCACTCCCAGAGGCATACTTCTAGGTGGATGACATTATCAGCAAAGGCAAAGATGCAGATAGGGATTGTATGGAGAGGGAGCAGTCTAAAAGCATATTACTGTCCCAAGGTAGACGTAGACAAACACACGCCAGTGGTGTGAGCGGGACAACTGCCTATCTACGGAGCACTATTACCACACTGCATGGATACGAGGTTCGTCACAGACAGTACACCCTTCAAGACAGTCCCAGTGTGTTCAATGTAGGAATCCATCCAGATGTGGGGTATGGACATCTGTTACCTGGATGACCACTATCGCTATACAGGTTTCAATGGTCATGCCCATACACAGAGGCACATAACCGACACAAGGTGTCACTGGGCATGCTCACACAGTAGCACATGTCCGTTTGGAATGTACTGTGTGTCCATCTACACAACGGCGTACTGGGCATGCTCACACACTTAGTAGTAGTGAAGGGCTGTCTTGTATGCACATGGATTCTAAACATGGAAGGGCACAGTGTGTTGATAGTGAACATTGTTAGCATGAACACTGCACTACACACATCAGACACCAGTCGTCAGTGCTAGCTTTGTAGCGTTCGTGATCACAGCTGACAATCCAGATCCAACAATGGGAAATATGGACATCTCTGCAGTGAGGAACACCTGGCATATGGCACAGTTGTGCACAATAGCACTACCACCGTATACCTCAGATACAGACATGTGGGCCATAAGACCGTGACGGACTGCTCCAGATGTTACTGTCCCCACATACATGAAGGCCACTCACATGTATTGACCAGGACATACTCAAAAGCCATCACACATGCCTCAGGTGCAGATCACAGTAGTACATGTCGCAGTCTACTATGTAGCCCTCGGACATCACCATGTCCTTGGACCAGCAAGACACATCCATACATTACCACACCACCATGTTACGCATGACCAGTGGACTATAAATGGGTCTACAGCAACTGTGCAGACTACACATGTGCTGACAGGGTTCCATCATGTGGTATGCAATGCAATGATACCACAGTTCATAACCAGGTCGGCTCTACACATAACAGGGGCCCTGGGTCTTACACAGTTTTAACAGATGACTGTCACTGTATACCAGAAAACACTCATGTTTGGATATGCTATACATGTAATCGCAGTGGATATGTATATGGCCCACTCACACACAATGCATATGTACATAGCAAAGCTTTTGCTGTCCTCTGTGCAGACAAGTGGCTACAGCAGTCACACACATGCACATGGAAGGTAGGCCCATGGCTGTTGAATGCTAACAGTGCATAAGGTAGCAATGTTGACTGTGGTAACATTCCCTCTGTAACAGTTACCCATGACAACTAACATATCATACAACAGTCCATGTGTCATGTATGTCATCACACATGTCCACCAACTGCAATCCATACAAACATGGCTACATGACAGGAATGTAGGAGCAACACACATGTACATGTAGTGGTGTGCGTGCAGCTACCATGCATGTGCAGTAGCTGATGTATGTCATTCATCTGTGTCGAACTACAGCATGCAGTTGCAATGCAGCCCCATCATTGACACCTGTATATGGTGAAATACTGACAGTACGGTAGGATGTACATCAGCTATGGATGGATGTGTGTACATAAAGTGGTGGTCCACCTTTGCAGATGGATGTTTCCTGAGGACAGCTCACAGGTGTTTCAGAAGCTGTCCCACCATTACATGTGCAAACAGTACACTATGTTACTGTTACCTGAAGGTGAAGACATACAACCTACACAGCGGTCAGGGTGTTACTGACTGTACATCACTTGACACCTGTAACACTTACGTCCTCCCGTGTGCATATAGCAGCACAATTGCCAAAGGTAGAGTTAGTACACATAATGCGGCCAAGACAGCTGCATATCTGTCAGACATATCATCATATAGCAGGTGTATGTTTCACAATACTGCCATGTGTGTTCGCTTGTGTGACTATATGTGCCACGTATGGTGGGGAATACATCCCAATTGTTACACACCCCATACACTGTTGTAGAGATCTGTCCATACTGCAGTGTAGAAAGCAAGACATAGGCAGGGGTGTTGTGTGTATCACACATATGCCAGCTATCTGTATGTGAATGACATTTGTGGACTCCAGAGTGTGTGTGTGTGTTTGTGTGTGTGTGTGTGCGTGTGTGCGTGTGTGCGTGTGTGTGTGTGTGTGTGTGTGTATGTATGTATGGCTATCTGGTGCATGGAGTGAGGGTGTATGCTACCATACAGAACATACAGGATCCATAACCCCTTATGGTGATGCAGTCAACTACCGTGTTGATGCCATCGGTCTCAGCCTTACTGGCTACCTGTACATGTTCATTCTCTGTGTCGCCTCTTGTGGGTGCACAGTACTGTAAAGGTGATTACCACATAGGCAGCGGTCCTCACCTTAACACTATCAAGTGTGCGTTATAGTGTTGTTGACCACGTGAGTGTGGTCATGTTATTGTGTGTTTCTGTGTATGTCTGTGCGTGTTCTCATCCTGTAATGTGACAGTGCATTACTGCTACACAGTGAGGTCTCATGCTATCAACTGGCCTCTAACGTTGACATCAGCCAGATTGCTGTGTAAACCCCCTGCACCATGTCACCATTCCTGTGATGTGACCCGGTATGGATGTCATGTCTCTAGCCACTGTAGCCTATTGAACAGCTCACATGCTTCTGGATCAGTAGATGTGTGGACATCTGTGGAATGGTAGCCTTTCTAACAGTGAAGTTGAGGCTATGTATAGCATGCTGGTATTGCCATACATGCCTGTGAGTACTCCACATTTACACATGGGAAACTGCAAACACTGCTACTTATTGGCACATGCAAGCAAACCTTAAGGAGGGAAGCAGGGCATCATTACCAACATGCTGTTACTGTTGTTACCAAGACACAGACTGTGAACATACAACAATGCACTCTAGCTGCAAACACTGTAACATAATGGCACATGCAATTAGACCATAAGGAGGGAAGCAGGGCATCATTACCAACATGCTGTTACTGTTGTTACCAAGACACATACTGTGATCATATAACAATGCATTCTAAACCTGAACTACATGGTATGTCTTCTGGTGCGTGTCAACAGTACACAACAAATGTAATATACACTACTCACTATTCTGTTCACCCTGTGCATCAGATCATATGAGCATGTCCCTGCTCCGATGGTGTGGATGATAGGGATGCGGCACAGGCATCATCATATGCACAGGGTGATAATGTTTGCCAGGGGTATAGGCTGCACCAGTTGATGACATCATGTGTGTGGGTTAGGGCCGGTGATCTGATTGGACATGTGTGGTAGTTATGCATGTGGGTGTTGCGGTGCCCTACAGATGTTTCTGCTGTGTGCGTGTGTGTGCACACAGTTCTGCCATGTGTCCAGCCTACACATGGGTATTATTGACAGCTCCAGATTGTACAGACCAGGATGTACAGCTCACTGTGTTTAGCCACGGCCATGTGAACTGTGCCTGCCAGGGGTAGGACGGGCTCTACCAGGCAGAGGTACAGATTGGCTACTGTCTGATGACACATGTCCACTGAAATCATGTCCCCACTGGGAATGTCCTGGGCCACATCCACATGGCCTGCTGTGTCCTGGTGTGGACAGTGCAGCACCAGCTCCACTGCTTCTGCTACTGACACTGTGGGAGCGGGCATGTGAGGTGGCTCATTCATGTTGACCTGCACCAGGCCTACGTCCACATGGCCTACACCTCACTCCTACCAGATGTTCCAGCACAGACAGCTCACGCTCACAGATTGCCATGCCACGGTCAAGGATTCTAACCATGTCACCCAATCGCCTGGCCATACCATCAGCGGTATGCTGTTGAGCATTTGTCAATGCCTGGATGTTGTTGTTTAAAGAATGGATAGCAGCCCTCTGAAGCCTTTGCCCTTCTGTGTTCTGCTGTTCAGCATGTGCCTGTGCCGCCATTACAGTCTGGAACATGCGTCTGGTGACACCAGCTGCTGCGCTCTGCCCTGCAGGTGCATGCCTGTCAGAGGTCCTCCTATGAGCAGCACTGGCCACATGCCTGTGTGGTACATCTGCAATCATTACACTGACACCATGGTGTGGAGACGCACCTTCTGTAGCCACCACACGTTCATGTTCTGAGCTAACACACGCTGACTGTCCTTCCTCTATGGCCACTGGTGATGGGGTATGTGTTGGCATGAGTACTGTGTGCGGGGAAGAGGGGGACATATCTGGTATGGCAACCATTGGCACAGATTCAGCCCCTGACAACCCTGCCTGTACCTCATGCATATGTTCATCACTGCTAGTATCTGTGGGGACACTAACATCAGATGGACCGCAGGAGGGTAATGCACCTACATCACCTGTGAATGCAAAGAAAGACTCTACATTACACACAGACACACAGACACACACACACACACACACACACACACACACACACACACACACACACACACACACACACACACACACAGACACACACACACACACACACACACACACACACACACACACACACACACACACACACTCACACACACAGACACACACACTCACCATGCATGTGATTTGACAGACGGCATGCAGCATACTTGTGATACAGCAGACGGCATGCAGCTCAGACATTGATAGTGGTAGTTAGCATACTGCCCTGGGTTGCACATAACAGCAAGCAGGTGTCATATCAGAAGCCATGCAGTTCACACAATCATGGTAGTAAGCATGCATCCCTGTGATACACCATGTGGGCCAGCACAGGTTAACAGTATGGCTGATATGACCTTGACATTGACATGTAGTATGGCATGTAATCTGCGGACGTGTGCATTGACATGCATACATGTCTGACACAATGGTGTCCTGACACATGTACAGCGGTGTAATGGGTATCACATTGCAGTGTTGTCTGTATGACCTACATATAGAAAGGACTTTTAGCAGATGTGCATGAGCATTGATGGGTAGTATGAGGCATCTACATTGCTATACAGTGTGAATTACAGACACTGTGCCATTGCATGGCATCATGAGGTGCCTATATTGCTATACAGTGTGTAATACACACACAGTGCATATCCATGACTGAGTGCAAACACATGACATAACTACTTTGGATTGTGACCCACATCGCTGGCTGAGGTGTATACACACTAAACCATGCTGTGTCATGTGACAGGTCACTGGAAGACCTAAGGATGACACCCCTGCACAACTACTAACATGTCTTAGCTGCCTGGCAACCCTGTCCACACATGGCAGACTTGTCAATACACCATGTCCTACATGACAGTTATGTACCACACACACGAGGTGCACAGCTGACAGTGATGTCCAATGGCAGCAAGGGAAATGTATGGTATCTGTGGCCTGATGTGGTGTCTATGTCTGTGGAAGCTGTACAGGTGACTACTGTCATGCTATGACACAGTCATGATGTTCAACACATCTTATATGGTCAAATTAAGTGACACCTCTACAAGCTTTGCCCAGGCATTTAGGATGTCCAGTGTTCCACATCAACTATATAACCATTCAACAAAGGCTATAGTTGGACCATATGTGGACAATGTGCAACAGGGTGTATACACATCAAATCTACTGTGTGGCTACATGTCTCTGGCCATCGTCCATGGCCATGTGTGAACATGTGTTGGCCAAATGTTTGTAATGGCCGTCTCACATGTCTGTGTTGTCTCATATGACATACACCCATAGATGTCAGATACTTCACTGTCCACAGGGTTATGCAGACAAAGGGTTGTATGTTTGGTATGTGGTTTATGTATTATGGGATAGTGAGACAATATTGCAGCCGGGACACTACATGTCTGGGACTTGTCAAATGGCACATCACAATGTGTGCACCCATTGCAGGGGCATATTACACAATGGTGAATCCTGTGGGCTGCCCACATCCCAGCTCACTGTGTGGTACTGTTTGCATGCCACACATGTGTTTTTCCAATGTATAGTACATATGCCTACATGGAACAACACCTCCACCGTTGTATGCACAGCTGTCCACACATCTAGCAATGACAGATACTGTGGTTTCATGTCGGTGTTTCATTTAGTCTGAATATATTGCACATGGGTAGCCAGTGTGCTTGATGACAGATGCGACCTGTATATCGTGAGTGGACCATACATTATGTGTACATGTGTTAACTGGCCACATGGCGAATAGATATATGCATTAACATGCCTGATACTGATAACTGTCTCACCTGCAATGGACTGATGTCTGTGCAGCATGCCAGAGGTACCTGTATAAGGGTGACACAGTGGTTTGAACATTATCCATGACTGTATGACAGCTACAGGGTGCACTGTGCATGTTAACACATTCGCCTGTACAATAGCATATAGTATGCACATGTGCGCATACACAGGGTACCAAACTATAGTATGCCACATGTGTGTAAACATACCTTGCATATGATGTTACATTACATATTGTACAGTGACACATGCAACTAAATTAGATATGATAGTCATATGTGCATTAGTGACTTACCAGGCAACTCCAGGCTCAGTGGTTGGGAGACACCCACCTCCACAATGGCAGCTACTGTTTGTGGATGCTGTTCTGAGGGCGTCCCCTGGCTGGCCAGAAGCTCCTTGGTGCGTGTGAGTGGGGGCTGGGTTGGTGGCCCACCACCTGTTCCACTTTTTCCCTGGTGATTGCATTTGCACGCTGTTTTGCATGTTGTATCAGGTCCGTGCAGTGTCTGCGCACCTGCTGGTAGGTGCGGTTATGGCCACCCACATCATTAACCCTCCTGCATAGTTCCTGCCACAAGTCGTCACGCCGCTGGGCATGCTGTGGCTCATGGCCGAACAACACCTCATAGTTATCATGTAGGTATGGGATGAGGGCATCATCCTCCTGGTGGCTATACGCTGGCAGGCGTGAACGTGGCATTATCTGGAAGACATAATGATGGAGACAGGTCACAGTATCACAGAGATGTACAGAGATACAGCTGCACATACATTTGTATTAAATCTAGTACATATGAACAGTTATCTTTGCAAATAGTCATGACACTGACATGACTGACATGTTTGTGGCACACACATGTAACACCCATTGTGCATTTGATATCATCACCATATATGTGTGTCACCTCATTGCATTGCTCATACTCGATGTGAATGTTGTCTTGATGTGGGCATGCCTGTTTGCCTGTACTGGTGTTCTTACCTATCAGCAAATGCCTGGATGTGTCCACAGCAATGCTGTTGACCTTGATGCTGTGTATATGTCACATATCAACACATACACTGCCTTAATGGACATGAGCAGTGACAATGCACACATGCGCACGGAAACCATTACATGCATGTGTTTTGCCATATATATATCTACACGGCACTGTACAGCAGTTAAACATCTTGCCACGTATAGCCTGTGTTGTACATGTGATACACATGGGACAATGGCTAGCCAGACGTTATTCTCAGGGATGGTTATCAACCATGGCATGTACGGGCAAGGTTTTCTAGCTGTAACCAACAGCCATTTTGCCACCGCCAGGTGCATCATTGCCACATTACTGATCCAGACAGTTAATGATACATCTACCATGCGGTCATCGCACCATGTTTGATAGAGATGACATGTGCAGCTTTGATGGACAGGGTTGCATGGTATGGCAGGAGTATGTAACATGTATGGCACACGGATCTGTCCAGCATGTGGTGATCATTGTAGTAGGACGGTGGCTGTCCATGACGTATGTCTTTCAGATCAGGATATGTATGTGTAGCATGTCCAACATCACAGTGTAGCACATGTCTTTATGCAAGGTAGCCAGCATGCTGCATAGTGGAGGTGAGAATTGTGAAGGCTGGTATCGCCCATCCACGCATGGCCAATACCCCTGAAAGGTGATATGTGATTCGATATTGGTCACCCGAGTGCTGAATATGCCTGTCCAATGATCTCCATGCTCATGCATGGCACCCTGTCATGACATGGGTGCCTCGTATGACTACCTCATAGGCCTGGAGATGTCACCAGCTCAGGGAGGTGAACTGCACAGCATCATCCTTTACACACAGTGTCCATAATGTTGACCGCTGCCTAGGTGGTAGTTAATGGATACAGGGTTATTCACCCAGTGGTGACAATGCTATTATCGGCTGTCAGATTGTGCACATATGTCACGCACCTCACCCACAAAGCCCATTCTCTATGTTGTCCACAACACTGAGGCAGCTATTGCTCCTAGGTCATGGCCATTCACATCCTTACATGCGCAGATGCCTCCCATTTGCCTGTCTGGTATGGGCTACAATGAGGGGGGAGTACAAAGCATTAACCCTGTTTTACTGTAGCTGCCACTGGTGTGATATGCACGTGTCCCTCTGACACCTTTTGTAGTGTTGATTCTGTCAACAGGCCACTGGTTGACCACTCCTCTGACATACGAAGGTACATCTAGTATACTCAGTGTAGCTGGAACACAGTATGGGTGATGTCCTATGACCTGTCACAGGTATGCTATGCAGTGTGAAATCATCCGTACTGTCATCTACATCTCTACTGCTAACATCTACGTTGATAAAGGTTCATAGACCTGCAGACCATACTCAGCAGGGTAATAGTGCAGTGCCTCCAATTATGACTGGCGTCTACGCTTGTGGGTTGCAGTGGGTTTATATTATCCAACACCCTATCTGTATTGCATATTCATGCTCAGCACTTGTTCAGAACATGTAAGCACTTCATGAGGTACTTATTACTATAGCACACATTCCAACTCATTTCTTACAGGTACACTGTCTGTCCTTACATTTCCAGCTTGCTTACAGTACAACAGCTGTTGTACACACATAACTCACATACCTTGTGAGACATGGTTGAATATACAGGCATGTCCAAGTGTCACTTACCAGTGTTATTGCCTGTCTATATGATGAATATGGCAAACATGAGGCAATAGAGCAATTGTCTCATGTACACAGTCAATGCTCACCTCCCAACATATGACACTACAGCCTGTAGGAGATGCACATATGTAGTCATGCCGGGGGTAATGCTCTCACCAACCCAGACTGAACCTGACATTCATGTGGGGACATTTAACATTTGCAACACTCCCCACTCATCACATAGTCTCACTAGATCTCTACCACCACAGGCCACACATAGTATGACTAGAACATTTTCAGAACCTCTCCATACTCTGTGTAGGCAACAGAGGCAGCCCCCATCACCAAACACAACACCAATTACTTATAACCCACAGACTCATGTGTGCACATCAACTACAGCCAATAGGGTGTCATAACCTACACAACACACCAGTCATAGGTGACTCTGTAGACAGTCACACTGATGTCCCACTCAGCAGGCTACACAAGACGATAGTTGCTTACATCTGGCTGTCAGGTTACAGGATCTGCAACATAACCTATGCACCCATGCCACACCTCACCAGGTATGATTTGACTGTCATTCTCCATGTTAGTGTGACTGTCCTGAGATGTAACTTCCTGGACTTCATGTACAGGGACATGCAATAGCTCTCCAGTCCTGTAGCCCAGAAGGTATCGCCCAAGCCCTGTGAAGCATTCTGCATTCATCCAGACTGATACCACTGTACAATGACTGACTGTTTCACTTCAACAGTTGCCTACGCTTCTGCTGTCATTCCACAGGCATACAGTATCTGTCTGCTTTGAATGACATGGTCAACAAAACACGATGCTTTGGCACAGATGACATGCACCTGTTGGCCCTGGGATTACGGATAACATGTAAGGCTCTTGCTGCTCCTATACTGCCTGTCTTGGACAGTTTCCAATAACATATTCACCAACAGAACAGGAACAGGCAAGCAAAACCTGGGGTAATGTTACTCAATGCTTGACATCTTCATCTCTAACGCACTCAGGCGAGGCACTCCTTATAATGGACCACTTTGATATCTCTGCAGTGACTGGGACCTGCCTCTAGGCTCCGGAGAGCACACCTGCACTGACAGGTGACACGCAGACCACACCTTTCAGTCATGTAACCAGGACCGGAACACCCATGGTGGAGGTGTGTCCATATTTCACAAGGATGTACACACCTCCAGGCTGGTTCCTTAGCACAATGCATCAGAGGTGATCCATGTGCAACTAACTGTGGCCAGAACTGCTATACACATTGTAACTTGCTACGGATACAACAACATACACCACGGTTACCGGCCCTCATTACTTGGTGTACTGGACAGTAGGGTTCAGACACGTACTACTGATGTGAGACTGACACTAGCCCACACTTAACTGGGATGCCTACTCATGTACCGACACATTAGGCCAACGCTTTCTGGGATTCATAACCTCCACACGGCTGGATCAACCCATACACACCACCACCAAGACCAACAATATCCTAGACATGGACATTACCAACATGTGACTGGTGTTCCATACCTGGGGTTATCCCCTCGTTGGTAGTTTCCGAACATATGCTAATCACCCTTGTTATCCACATCACGGCACCACACCCTTCATGGAATACACAGTAGAATATTTCTACAATGCCTACATCAGACGTCTTATGAAAGCAGTAGTAAATGTCATGACACCCGTGCAGATGGACAATGCACTTACAAATGCTGCAACATACACCAGTGCACTTCATTAGCACTTACACGACTGCATGGATCATGCTATCCCAAACAGAGTCATGATGGTACCCACCAGATAACGGACACCACTCTGGGGGTCCGGTTCAATGCACATAATGTACAACAGAAGGTGGTGGCTGTTGCAAAGTGGAGTACAATCCCGTTGGTGGGGTAGCTCACTGGTCAGCCTCAGTAGGAATCCGGGATCCTTTATCACATCCTCCAAAGCTAGCTACATAAACATTACTGTGACACATTCCAAGGACTACCACAAAGCATTATGGAGGTATGTCAGTACTCAATGGCAATACCCACATCTGCTCTGACATACGACGGTTAGGCAGGAACATTATAGACTGACTGCTATTGGCAACATCCCAGCAGATAGGTTCAATGCTAACTTTACACCCTCTCATTCCCTACAGGGCTAAAATCCATACAGGAACAATGCAGAGTGGCTATATAGCATGCAGGTGAGGTTGATACTTCAATACCTCCGGAAATACATTGATATGTAAGGGAATGTTACTAAATGACAGCTGTCTCGTGTATTTCTGTCACTGATATTTGCACTCATTGCAGTTGTGTTGATGACTGAACCTCTTTGGCATGGGTTGCCACCTTTTCAAATGGCCATAGTGGGACATTTGCAGGACACACATCGGTGTTTCCAAGCCGACACATACCCACGGTCAGTACACAGGATAGAACATACTTTTATCCTGAATACATACTTATTCTTGAAGCACTTTAGCTACTTATTATGTTTCATGTAACATTTACGTATTTTAGATACAGGCATAACTATTTAATGCAACTATTACATAATATATGGGACATAATTATGTCCTACAATTTCGGACAATTGCCCTTTTTAATGTTTTTGTCAGGACACAACTGCCCAGGGAGGGGCTGTCCCTCTTAAAGTGGGACAGATGGTAACCGTATGCCTATGGCCAGCTATGACCCCACCTACCGTACTGAACTACCTGCGAGTTAGCACTAACAGACACATGATGCAAACAAACACACACACACACACACACACACACACACACACACACACACACACACACACACACACACATTACAGTCCCACAGAAATGCACACGGTACACTCAACACACACATACACAGACTACAGCAATCACATACACAGTTGAACACAGTACCTACCTGGACCGCAGCACCAGCAGTGATAACTACATGTCCCTTAACATCATGATAATATTACTCTTGGTTCTAGTGTTCCGGTACTGTGGTCTTTCGGTCTTTCAGCCTCGTGATTACGTGTGTCGGTATGTGACACATTTGATAGCTGGCAGTATCCTGTTTATTTGTACCTCCATGGTTGTGTACATGTCATTGACCTATCTATATATTTGCAGATATAGGTGAATACGTATATATCAACTTATATCTCTCTATCACCCTTGTTTTATATATATATATATATATATATATATATATATATATATATATATATATATACAGAGAGAGAGAGGGAGAACCCACCTTTCGTTGCGTACATGTCAGTGTATACTGTTACCTGGACTCCGCACGTTTGTGTTTTAACTTGTCATAATACACACCTGCTGTTGGTACATCTCGGGTAGCTTAGTGTTAGGTGATTGTGTACATGATTGCATGTTCTACTCCTGGCAGTGGTCGTTCTACCCTTCAGAGCAGGCATTATTAGTACAGGGGTGAATAATGCTAGTTTCACCTGTTCTGGACATCATTGACCATGATCTGCACGGTATTCAGAAAAGCTTAGCCCTTTTTCACACACATCCATATATTCATGTTTAAGTGACGCTTACCAGCACTTGCCAATGCATAATCCCGCTGACATGTGCTAAACCTGATCTGATGACCTGCATCCAACATCCATTATTCGTGCCTTCGGGATTACGTAACGTCCCTTGCAGGACGTGGAACCATGCACGACAGTCAGTGCATTTACCACATGGGCATCTGGGATTTGTACATGTGTTATGGTGTTTTGTATGTGTACTGTACTACGGCTGTTGCTCCATACTGCAGTCTAATGTATATGGATGAGACCTATTAATGGTATGTCCAAGTGATGTTTAATGGATGTGCTCCAGCATTGGTAATGTATGTCACAGTGAGCCACACACTATAATGTGCTACACCTTCACACAACCATAGGTGGAGCATGCTGGGGTGACAGATACCTGTCATGGGTACTCCCCATGCTTTGCCACTACATCCCTGATTGCATTATATGGAGCCCCTCATTAACACACCAGGTAAGCCATGCAGAGTGTGTGGGGAACAGTGATTACACACATAGATCCCGCAATAGCCTCTGCTCCACTGAGGGACAGTTGGTTAATCGATGTGGTGGTGACAGCAGACACTGTTTGCCTCGGTTGATGAATGGCCTTTGACAATCGGGCATGTACCTACCGATGTACCTAGGAACCTATACATACAGTATCAACATATGCTATTAGGTGCGTGTACTGTTCAGGTGTTGACATTCCTTGTTCCAATAGCTGTTGTGTGTGCAATGGTTGAGGGCTGCCTATGTAGGATTCACACAGTAGGCCACCTATACATTACATGTTACAGGTGGTCGCATGTGTGTGCCATCCAGTTTACTGTGTGTGCCGGTGGAGAAGTGTGTCAGTCCGTAGGGGCCTACACTGTCAGTGTATGTGCTATACATTCCCTCTTTGCCAAGGCGTGGGCATATTGGGCACACCTCCGTCTGCCTACTTGGTCTGAATCCCTCTGTGACTGTGATGGCCTTGGCAATTGCAGTGGGCTGTGAGGGCCTTCACCATTATGTCCCTGCTGCAGCTGTTTCTGCAGGATCATATTATGTAGCATGGCACATACTATGAAGATGTAGGCACACATGCCCGGAGAGTACTGCAAGGCTCCATCATATATGTCCAAGCAATGGAACCGTGATTTCAGCATCCCAAACACACGCTCTATGATGATTCTGGTTTGTGCGTGTGTCTCATTATGGCGTTCTTGCATGGGTGTGTGTGTATTTCTGATGGGAGTCATCATCCACGGCTCCAGTGCATAGCCAGCATCCCCCACAAGGTGGCCATGTGGGATGTCCCCCCTGACAAATACCTGATACAGCTGTGAGGCATGCCAGATGTGGGAGTCATGGTAGTTTCCAGGGCTGCCAGTACACATATCCATAATAATTCCCTGGGCATTGAACACGACCTGGCAGTTGATGGAGTGGTATCCCTTGCGGTTTATGTAGCACCTACCATGCTCACCGGGTGGTGACTTGATATGTATGTGCGTGCAGTCCATCGCACCCAGTACCTCTGGGTAGTGTGCCATCTGGTGGAAGAGATGCATATTGCTGGCCAACTCCTCCTGAGTTCGGGGGAAGTATATATGCTCATTGGCATGTGGTAACATAGCATCCAGGAACTGCTGTAGTACCCTGGATGCTGATGCCTGTGAGATCCCCATTATATCTCCAGTTGGCCTTTGAAAGGTACCTGTGGCTAGTATTGTTAAGCTTACACATACCTTCGTGTCCACTGGGATGGGTTCCCCTCTGTTGTTTCTGGATCTCAGGCGTGGCCGGCAAAGCTCAACTATTTGCTGTAAGATATCCCTGTCCACCCTGTAATGCTCTACTATTCCCAGATCGTGTAGCCCCTGGTAGGTTACCCTTGGTCTGAGTACTCTTCTCCTCCTCCGGAGCCTGCGGTGGTTGTCAGCATCATCCTCCACAACACCTTCAGTCTCTAACACATGGTGATGATTCACAGCTATGGCAGCTCCCAACATGTACATTGTAAAAGTTCCCCGTCTGTTTACACCGATGGTACAGTGTTTAGGAATACACAGGTGTGTGTGTGAGGTGCCTTCACACTTTATACTATTGTGCTGTGAACACTGATGATGTCATAGAGTGTGTATGTACCATTGGAGCTACATGGTATCTTATGTGTTTTACCACAGGTACTGCTATTGTGGTGCCTTTGGTGTTGAATTACATTTGGCTGCCATGGATTACCTCTTGCCCTTCCCTTAACATTTCTTTACGTTTGACCTCCCATTTTCTGGCATGCATCCAGCAGCCTGATTTCATTTGTACTTTCCTAAACCTGGCTTATATTACAACATGTGTTCTATGGCTGATCTACTGCAGGTTTGCTTTGCTCTGCTATGACAGTTCTCTTTTCTTTGCAATCCGACACCTCCCCTATCCTGTTCTGCAGGTTGCTGTGAGCAGACTTGTTAGCTGCCATCGATTGCCCACTGTGAGTTAATAGGTGTTAATTGCTTGGTTGTACTCCAATTACCCTACTGCGGCATTTCCTTATTTTCTTCCCCTAACCTTCCTGTTTGAGCTATGGTGCGTGGCACATGCGTCCGCTTACCAGGTTTCGGGCATGTTTTCATCCGTGTACACATGCGCTTTCGTGCACCATATGTGCTCTCAGCTAAACGATGCTATACCTACATCCCCATGCCTATCCTGCTTTGCTTAGCAACGGGCAGGCCGGATTTGCATTGCTCCAATGTGCTTACAACTACAGTGGCACACCCCACTGCTGATGTCATGTATACCTCCAAAACACTCCTCGGTGTTGTAGCGCTGCGCTGTATGGTACATCCTTAGTCCGGCGGGACGTTTGCGGTTCACTATTACTTGCCTCATTTGCATTGCATTGACTACTAATTCATAGTTACCACGCCGAACACTGTCACAGACCCTTAGCAACAGCTTGGTTGTGGTGTACCATGCATACCATTGAGTATTATGGTGAAATCATGATTTGTATTACATTGCGATTTTATGACATTTGTGCATATTTTCCTTGTGTTCCCGTTTGCGCACACATGCCCTGCGGTTGTACTTTGCGTTACTGTGGACATGACATTAAATGTTGTTTTTTAGGTGTTGTGCATCGTTTCTTATGCCATTGGCTGCATATTTAGCCATTGGCATATGTTAACTTAGTAATACATGAGTCTGGTCCGCTTTCATAGCTTCGATGTTCTGTTTGGCAAAATGTAAACCGTTTTTTTGTGGTTTACATTTCTGTGGGCTTACGCTATGCCTGCACCACTTCATGAATCGTGATGTACCTTAATTTGCATGGTGCAGTACTGCGCATGGGGTGATTAGCATACCTGTGCCGAGGGCTGCGCACATATGGTGTACGCTGGTAGTGCACGTGGAATTGGATTGTACCTGAATCGCTCAGCGGCCATATTTGGCATTATACTGCCTGCGCAAGCTTCATGAATCCCAGGGAGTGTCTAAATTTTGTAACAGTGATGCTAATTCTTACTACTATATATTGACTACCATTTCACTTGGTGTTGGGCATGAAAACTCCTAATTCTCATGCAGGACAACAGTTATATACAAGAAATCTCTGTGCAACAAATCTGGACAAAGCCTAAATTAATGGAGGTACAAAAGCCCAAAAATAGGGACAGATTTTAAATATTGGTTTTATAAACTTACAAAATTGCTAGCATGACTGGATTTGTCTTACCATGTATTTCCTGAGGGATATGAAGTGTGAAATTAAAATGTATGTAATTATTTAGTGATTTCAGTCCACAGGGATTAGACATAAAACCACACATTTTATGAGAAGCAGGCCAAAAATATAAGGCAAAAATCTACACATTCTGTGAAAATCTGGACGGTTGTGTGGTATTCCTTGCACAGCCCCTATTTCTTTATACAGCCTGCCATGTCCTGCCCTGTCATACCTGGTGTTTACCGGCTACAGGCAACTTTTTTCTGGTTCTAAGTGTATTCCAATCATAGCTAAGCATTTTCCTTATCCTGATTAAGGATAAATGAATACATGTCAAATCACAATAAAACATCAACTACAGGCCCTTTGTAAATTTGAAATAACAATATCTCACAAAAGAACAACATCTACACCCATATGTCTATATTTTTCCAACTTACGGACATGCATTAAGTGGTCTTTTCCTTTTTTTTTTTGTTACTCTCAAAGTATCAACATCTCAGTGCAAGAAATCTGGCAAAAGCCATAAATAATGGGAGAAAAAAGCCCAAAAATAGAGACATTTTTTAAATATTTATCTTATAAACTTAGAAAATTGATCAAATAACAGGTTTTGCATTAGCATCAGTCTTCTGAAGGGTATGAAGTCCGAATCTCAAATGTCTGTCATTATTTTCTGACTTCAGTCCTCAAGGATATACTTGGAAATTATTTGCCAGAAAACCACAAGGTTATGAGTAATAGGTCAAAATATGAAGCAGAAATCAGGACATTCAGTAAAAATCTGTTCAGTTGAGAGATATGAATGTACTAGACAAGTTAGCAATAAAATAAATGGAGACAAAGAGAGAGAGAGAGAGAGAGAGAGAGAGAGAGAGAGTGAGAAGGTGGGAGTATAGAGACTGAAATAAGCAAGTGGTTAAGGAAATTGGTGCCTGTATGGGATCATCAGATAAAAACATTCACATTTTGTGGTGTTTGTTTAGACTGTTTGAAATGCATTAGAAGGCAGATGTTTATTTCTAGTAGCAAAGTTATATAAAGACTAAACTGCGTCCTCCGAAAAAAATGTTTTGTGGAAAAAAATAGAATTTGTCAAGCAATTCCAGATTAAACAGCTATATTCTTCAAAAACGTGTTAGCACAAACCATCTTAGTCAGATAACTTTCTCTGTGAGCACTGTCTGTAGTCCATGAAAAAATCTTTCTTATTTCAGGCCCGAATTCCTGATTTTCTTGGTTATTTTTACATTTACTTTATTATTCTAGAGAAAGGAGGGCAAGTGCTAGGCTTAAGTAAACAGTTAATCTATTTATAACTACAGGTTTTTACAATTATAGTCACACATAAGACAGGAAAAAATCTAATTACAAAGTAGTCTACATTGGACATTAGCATGCATTAATAAGCAGTGCAAAATGTATGTGAATCTGTAAGCACTTTCAACATAACCAAGGGAGTCTAGTTTATTTTTATTTTGCAAGTAAAAAGGCACTACATGTCTCAGACAGTGTCTAAATTGTGTAACAGTGATGCTAATTCTTATTACTATATATTGACTATCATTTCACTTGGTGTTGGGCATGAAAACTCCTAATTCTCATGCAGAACATTAGTTATATGCAAGAATACAAGACAATGGAGACTTCATAGTTACAGATCATACCCCCAAATCCGGGTCGCAGCCTGTTGTCATAACCATCCAAGAGGTTGTCCAAGATGTGCTTAAAATTTTCTGGACATAACTTCCCATTCTTTTTGTTCCCACCAGACAGTTTTGCTCTACTGAAATTATTTAAAAGAAATATCTTGTCTCATCCATGTCCAGGCTGAAACACGTTGCTGTCTTGCCGAACTTGCCATAAAGATAAAAACAAACAGTACTACAGTCACACCCTTGGAGCACTCAGTAGAATTCTGACAGGATGGTAGTCTGCTCACAAAGCTGATGTCATCATGTACAGCCCTGCATGCGATGACATCAGCAAAAAGTTTGCAAAAAAAAAAAAAATATATATGGGAAAGTTATAAATCAGGGGAGACACTTGGGAAATCTTGGAACCTCATTATTTGGACCTCAAAACTGGTAAATGCCGAGGAATTTGGTATGGTTGAGAGGTATGGTTACAATACAGTTAATAAGAAAAGTAAACAGAAAAGAACACTGATATGCATACATCACAAAAAATGCTTTTGCAGGGGTCAAGTTTCCCTGCACCCCCATGTGACTCAACTCTGAGATTGCATTACAGTGGGAATAAGGGCAAATTTCTGGTACATTTCTTATATAAGGCTTATATTTTTTACAAATGTTATTAGTTTGATGAAGTCCAAGCAGACGTGAGAAAAAATTGTTTATTAGATAAAAAGCAGATGAGAAGAATTGGCTAACCCAAAATTGTGTTATTATTTTTATAGGTTTATAGGTGTGTACTAGGCTACCAACCAGCCTTTTTAAGACAAGCCATACATCCAAATTTCTGGGAAGTTCTAGCACCCTTGATAAGTGTAATCAGGGGCTTGGGAGATGAAACATTTACAAGCAGGGGCCTGGGAGACGAACCATTTTCAGGCTACTGTGTCCATTAGATGCATACGTGCCAAATCAGGGATGAATTTCCTGTTCCAGTTGTCCAAGTTACCCTTGAGTTGGGTTAGGAAGGAACTCTGCTTCTCATGGATGGGGAGCCTGGTACAGAGAAAGGGTCATCTCTGGGATACAAAACTGTCTCTCCAGCCAGTGTTATTTATATCACAGGCAAGTTTCAAGTCTTTACAAGGGGTAATTCTGGTGCTGTCTGTTTGCAAATATACATGAGGCCTATCAGCATGGGGTCTGACAATGCCTTGTATGCCAGGCATAGATCTTCCCTAAATGGCCTCTAGGAGACAGAATACAGGGACAGAGTCTTGAGGTGGTCTGCATAGGACATGTTACTTATGCTTTGTATTATTTTACTGAGGAACCTCTATGGATGTTCCAAATGATAAATGTGCTTGGGTAGGTACATACCAAAGGGGTCATTGTACTCAATGACAAATCTGATGAATGCTGAATACAGTGGAACAATGACCTTCTTGGACTTAGATGCCATATCTTTGTTTATAAGTTTTACAATACTCAAAGATTCTTTACCACTGTAGACATATGATGGTCAGAGGCTGTATTACCATCTATGTGTGTCCCAAAAGTCCCTGACTGCTGAGCCAACGCTTAGGGTTGTGTTGTCAATATGATAGCTACTGGGGTGGATGACTGTGTAAAGGATACTATTATACATTTCTTACCATTTAGTTTTAGTCCATGGCTCTGACACAAGGTATCTGTCTGTTTTAGCCCTTCCTGGGGCCATTTGTGTAAGTTGGTGATTCTATAACTACTTCTAATTTGCAATCATTTGCAAATTTCATCAGCCAAAGACTGTTGACATTGGCCTTGACATCAAAGAAGTAAATGTCAAAAAGGAGTGGACTCAGGACTGATCCCTGAGGGACTCCACTTGTGATTGGCCTCTTTGTGAAGGTGGACTCCACAATTTTAACTTTTAAGATCCTGTCTGTGAGACAGCTAGCAATCTACTAGGTGACATAAGGGTCTATTCCTAACCACTTGAGTTTGTCAACAATGCCCAAGTGTGTCATTGTGTCAAATGTCTTGGCCAGGTCAAGATAGGCAGTGTGAACCATTTTACTTCATCCATTGCTTTGGTGACCTTTCAAAAAAGTCCACCAAGTTGAGTAGGCATGACCTGCCCTTGATAAAATCTAAATTAGTTGGGTCCAGTTTCTGGAGGTCTCCTATATCAGTACTGATACATTTCTATAATTCTTTCCATGGCTTTGCATATGAGACTAGTGAGACTTATGGGTCTGTAGTTTCCAGGGTTTGTAGAGGGCCCACTTTTATGCACAAGGATAACTTTTGCTGTTCTCCATTTGAGAGGCACAAAGAATGTTTTGAGGCTACAATTAAATAGCAATTGCAGAGGTCCTGATAGGTTATGTTTTGTGCTATTTAGAAAGCATCCTGGAACACTGTCTGGGCCCCTCAATGCAGTGTTCTTGACCTTAGAGAGTGCATTAAGGACACGTTTCCTAGTGATAGTAGGGGGACATATTTGATGGTATTTTCTCAGAGGAGTTTGAGGGGCAGAGATGGGTAAAGTTAATGCTGAATTTGTGTGACAGTAGGATTTGCTTTATATTCTGGCTCATTATAGGTAGCTCCAATAAAAATGAGCTCTACACACAATTGTGCATTGCCTTTGATGTTGTGGACATAGCTTAAGAATGCCTTGTGGTTGTCCTTGGCCTGGGGGCCAAATTTACTTAAATTTGGTTTTGGTAGACTTGATTTGTCCTCTGAGTTTTTTTTTTTTTAATTTGACGAGAGTGCTTTTATCCTGCTGTGTGTGGTGCCTCCTAATTATTGCAATTATTTTTGTCTTTCTATTTTACAGCCTATTGATGATGCGATTCCACCAAGGTGTTTTGCTTTTCAGTTATTTCTGCACTTCTTATGGGTGGGTACAGCTGCCTCTCTTCAGTTATTAGCATACTTGTATAGGGTTTTTGTGAACAGTTATGCATAGGCTTCAGTCCTTTTTGCTTTGTATCTCTCTCCCCATATATCTATATTTATTTGTGTGTGTGTGTGTGTGTGTGTGTGTGTGTGTGTGTGTGTGTGTGCGTGTGTGTGTGTGTGTGTGTGTACGTGTGTGTGTTAGTGCATGTGTGCATGCGTGTGATTGTGCGTGTGCATGTGTGTTTGTCTGTGTGTGTGTGTGTGTGTGTGTGTGTGTGTGTGTGTGTGTGTGTGTGTGTGTGTGTGTGTGTGTGTGTGTGTTTGTGTGTGTGTGTGTGTGTGTGTGTGTGTGTGTGTGTGTGTGTGTGTGTGTGTGTGTGTGTGTGTGTGTTTAGAGTTAGCGCAGTTCTTTGAGATGATAAATCCCTACCTGTGTCCCAGATGTACCAGATGATTTTAGTTTTGGAAGTGACTTAGTTGGTTGAGATTTTTAAAGAGATAGGTTGGGAAAAGTAAACTAAGTCTTTTTCACAGATTCACATATTATGGCTCCAGGATATATGGTTCATGCTCAACAGACTTTTTTATGGAAGCAGAGACTTGTATGTTGGACAAAGACTGGAGAAGCATGGTCTTGGTAACCCAAGTGGGTGTCCCTGGCATTCAGGAGGCTGTACGTGGGAACATACATATGTCTGGGGAGGGATGTTGGATACCCCGTTCAGAAATAGTAGGGAAGATTGCCATCTTGGGAACAAGAATTTGTAGAAATACCATGACCATCCAAAAATGTGAAGGGTTGTCATGGCATGCCCACAGAGGTTATAGTGGAGGCTGTGGTAAGGGGATGATTAACGATGACAACAGTCCCCCTATACATGTCCCTTGGGATGCTAGGACAGACATCCCACTGGAAGAGGAATGGGATGAATGGGTCTAAGTCAGATGTATCACAAACAACCTTAAGGGCTGCCTGGTTGTAGACCCCCTGGAGGGTTCTTGCCCTTGTGCTGGGGATACTTGGCACAGAGTAACAGATGAGCTGTGGTCCAAATGGCAGAGGCTAGAAAGACAGCAGACAAGAGGGCACAAAGTATAAAGAATTTTATTTGTGTGTGTGTGTGTGTGTGTGTGTGTGTGTGTGTGTGTGTGTGTGTGTGTGTGTGTGTGTGTGTGTCCATGTTTAGTGTTTAACAGTGTGAACTTATAGAGTCCTTTGTAGGTACTGTCCAGCAATTAGATTTTGTATGACCTCAGAGGCAGTAAAGTTAACTGATCGCTATATCTTAGTCAATCATAATTTAACAAGTAGAATAAAATGTCAGTAGGAAAAAAAACAAAAAAATTATATTCTATTTTTGTCAACACTTATACCTTAAATCCCACATTCTCAATGGAGTCAGAGAGCTTTTTCATCTTTTATTAAACTGATATTTTAGAATAATTAACTTGTATTGTCAGCCATCATCCTTGGCTGTGTGCCCTGGAACAATTGGTCCATTCTTCTATAAGGGGTAAAAACATCCTTGACCTTGTGTTCATGAACATGGGGGGCCAATGTTCGAAACCCAATGTAATATATTTGCTCATCAGATCTGACTGTAAGGCAGAATTACTTGAAATAAAAATTAAATATGAGGATTCAGCAAAACCAAAAACCTTTAGGAAGTATTCCAAGGCTAAACATTTTCTACTAAGCAGCACCTTGGATAAATTCTAAGTACCCCCAATTGTAGTAAACACTGTAGAATGCAATGAGCTATTTTCAAAATCTCTGTATAACCATATTGTTAGCTGTATAGAGCAATATGTGCCACTCAAATTAACAATAAGACAAACATAAAAAACAAGCCACTCTGGTATAATCACAATATCAGTTATACAACAAAAGAAAAAACCTTGGACAAGCATAGGAGGAACCAAGCCATACAAAATAAAGTCCCTGACCAATCTAAACAGGCAGCTATGAGGATTAACTAATGCTTCAATGGCTAAATTTGAAAAAAAAAATAGGTTCTCAGGCAAAGGACAACCACAAAGCTTTCTACATCTATGTCCATAACCACAGGGAAAAAAAAAATAATGTGCAGAACTTATTGTAAATGGCATCACCCACACTGAACCAGAGGCCTTTGCCATCCTTTTGGCTGACAGGTTCAGCTGAAATTTCTCCCCCACCCCCCCAAGGAAATACAATATAACACAATCCTCCTGACCATTACTAGGGAAAGTGGCATCAATGTACTTTCCAAGGCCAAAAATACTGCATCAATGGGCCCCAATAACATCCAGGATGTTTAATAAATAGCATGAAACATGACCTCTCTGGTCCACTTGAATCAATTTTCAGTTGGAGCCTTCAATCCGATTTTTTGCCCACAAAATGGAAGATGGCGACATTCATTCCCCTGCACAAAGGAGGTCTAACCACTAATCCTGGTAACTCCAGGACCATAAGTCTTACCAGCATCATATGTAAGGTCATGGAAAGAATCCTCATGGATATGATAAAGGAGGACATAGGTACTCTACAAATGCTGAATCCATCACAGTTTGACATGGTTAAAGGAAGATCATGCCTATTAAATCTGGTGGACCAAAACATTGGAAGAAGTCAAGGCTGTGAAAACAGCTTACCTCAACCTAACCAAGGCTGTTGATACAATTTCCCACTCAGGCATTATAGACAAGCTCACTAATTTAGGTATAAATCCTTTTATCACCCACTGGATAGCCATCCGGCTCACTGAAAGGACCCAGGAGGTCAAAACAGGTTAGACCACCTCCATCAAAAGGCCAGTCACTAGAGGAGCCCCCTGGGCTCAGTACTGGGCCTGCTCCTTTTTTGGTATCTATTTCTATTAAATGGATGGTAATGCTGAAGATTTATGGCTAAGTTTGTAGATGATTGCAAGATGGGGGTTAATGTCAATTCCCCTTCAGACACTAGCATTCTTAAAGAAGGTCTGTCTGTGACTAACAAATGGTGCCAAAGCCATGGTCTTAAACTTAGTGCTAGGAAACGCATATTTGTACCCCTTTGGAAGTCAACCACCCAGGCTAATTTCCATGTTGATAATACACCCCTAAGACTCAGCCCAGTGGTTAGGATTCTGGGTATGCACGTATACAGTAGCCTTACCTTTGAGCACCATGTGGTCACAGTAGTGAGGAAATCCTTTTATTTTGCACAGCTTGTAAGTAAGAGCATGGCATCTAGTTCCTTAGAGGTCATTGTCCCACTGCACTCTGCTCTTATTAGACCAATCATAGAGTACAATGCTCCATTTGGTATGTACCTGACCAGACATATGCAGCAATGTTCCATTTGATATGTACCTGACCAAGCATATGCAGCAACTGGAGAGACCTCAAAGGTTCCTTACAAAAAGAATACAAGGTGTAACAAACCTGCCTTATGTAGAGTGCCTTAAGGCCCTTTCCCTCTGGTCAGTTTCCTATAGATTGCTGCAAGGTGGTCTGTGACTGACTTGCAAGGCAACTGAATCTCCTATACATTCATAAGTCAAGGAGTACCAGAAATTCAAGGTCTAGGGACTTGAATTTTGTTTGTAACTCAAACAGAGTATGCTGTAGAGACAGACTTGTATCCCAGAGAATGCCCATCCTATGGAACAGGCTTCCCATCTATGTGAAGCTGCGCTGGTCCATTACCCAGTTTAAGCACAACCTAGACAAGTGGATGTGGAATAGGAATTTTACACTGGACTTGACACCCATGTCCCTTATGGACAGAGGTAGCTTATAAATGCTTGGTCCTCAATGTCCTCTTTGGATTCAGACATCATTTTTATTTCTGGAAAATGTGACTAGACTTAGAAAGGCCCCCTGAGTCATATGCTTAGTAGCAGTCTATGAATCTGTGAATCTATGGAAGATGCTTGGAACGCCCATATCAGTAATCAAAGCTTACTGTCTATCTCAGTCTCCTTTTGTGTCTTTCTGCATCTTTATAGAGTTCCATCTCTTCTTTTGACCTATTAGGTCTGTCCTTTATAATTCTGAGGTTCTGAGATGGTGCCACTACCGTGGCTTTTCCTACACTATTGCTGCTCCCTACTGTTTTTTGTCTGCTATTGAACAATTTTATTTTTGCTTTTTAGTTGGTCATTGAAGCAGAAACATTCTGGCATTTTCTAGTTGTTCAAATTATTTATTTTTATTTGCCTAGATTGCAGTGCTCTCCTCAACTTTTCAGTCATCTTGACTTCAAAACCATAAATAAGCTAGGTGAAGGGGGCAGCTGACCCAGAAGTTAGCTTGAAGGGTGCATGACTGGCAAGTGCCAATGGTGCGAGTGCAGTAGTAGTGCTGATTTCTCAAGCCATGAGAATAAAGTGGTTGGATAAATGAATGTTTAAATGGACTTATCAGCTCAGCTGAAGTGCTGAAACACTTTTTGTAAGGTGAATGTTTATTAGTAACTGCTTGCCACAGTTGCAGAAGAAAATAATTCTCTTCAAGTTTGGGAAACACTTTTTTTCTCCTCTGCTTTGATTTGAGTGGACTCAGTTCGTGGGTCTACACATTTGTACCAGCTGAGCTAGCTAATGTTCTCATCTTAATTGTTTCCGCTTCCTTTCTTCTCCTTCTCTCCGTTTTTCATTTTTGTCAGCCACTCTATCTTACAAAATTTTGTTTTATTAGGTGGCAGCAACTGATTACATGAAGACCTCCTTTTCTTCTGCCATTCCATTGTTTTGTGCACATCTCTGCTTTCTGTTGCCTGTTTGCTACACTGTGGTACATCTAGTTTTGATCTGAAAAATTCTATCATTCTTCTGGCAAGAAAAGCTTGACATCTTGATCCAACCATTGCAAAGCAAAGCTAGACGGATACATCAGGTGTGATTTGTTCTCTGCCTCATAGTTTGCCACAAATTCAGTCAAGGATTTTCCTTCAGTCCAACAAATGCTCTCTTTTTGTCTGATCTCACATTGCATATTCATCACTGTACCTTTTAGGCAATCACGTATCCATTAAATAGTAGAAAAACAAGTTTATACAGCAAGTCTGGCCTGTCTCCCATGTACTC
>NC_056743.1:1647549198-1647559198 GCF_019279795.1 Protopterus annectens | reverse complement strand
AGTGCTGATTTCTGAAGCCATGAGGATAAAGTGGCTGGATAAATGAATGTTTAAATGGACTTATCAGCTCAGCTGAAGTGCTGAAACACTTTTTGTAAGGTGAATGTTTATTAGTAACTGCTTGCCACAGTTGCAGAAGTAAATAATTCTCTTCAAGTTTGGGAAACACTATTTTTCTCCTCTGCTTTGATTTGAGTGGACTCAGTTCGCGGGTCTACACACTGGTACCAGCTGAGCTAGCTAATGTTCTCATCTTAATTGTTTCCGCTTCCTTTCCTTCTCTTTCTCTCCCTTTTTCATTTTTGTCAGCCACTCTATCTTACAAAATTTTGTTTTATTAGGTGGCAGCAACTGATTACATGAAGACCTCCTTTTCTTCTGCCATTCCATTATTTTGTGCACATCTCTGCTTTCTGTTGCCTGTTTGCTACTCTGTGGTACATCTAGTTTTGATCTGAAAAATGCTATCATTCTTCTGGCAAGAAAAGCTTGACATCTTGATCCAACCATTGCAAAGTATAGCTAGACGGATACATCAGGTGATTTGTTCTCTGCCTCATAGTTTGCCACAAATTCAGTCAAGGATTTTCCTTCAGTCCAACAAGTGCTCTCTTTTTGTCTGATCTCACATTGCATATTCATCACTGTACCTTTTAGGTAATCACGTATCCATTAAATAGTAGTAAAACAAGTTTATACAGCAAGTCTGGCCTGTCTCCCATGTACTCGTTACCTCACTAGTCAATGTGAATTTTGTTTATTGCAATGCAATATCTATCCAATGAGAAGGCTTTACAGGTTGTAAGACCTTTTTTCTTGGAAGAGTAATCTGTGATCATTGTTTTTAATAATGACAATATTCACTCAGCCACAGATTCTCATGATTGCAACTGTTGTTTTGTGAACCAAGCATCAGCTTTACTCAAGTCTAGTTCACTTTCTTGTAGTGGTATACAGATCACTGTAGCAATTCAGGCATTTTCTTGGCACAGAATTTTGTTGTCTATTGTTTCCAATTAATTTTAGATAAATTTCTATTCTCACTATTTTTTTACTCAGCTGTGGTCTAGAGATGTTTGTTATTATGTGCTGCTCCTTGTATTACAGCCAGCCTTTGCTCAAACTTTCTGTTCATTTCCCTGGGCTGTTCTTTCTTGTTTCTCGGGATGTGTTGTTCAGTTAGATGGGCCATCTGTCCTCTCTGCAGAAGAGATATATTCCACCAGATGCACTTTATTTCACAAGGGTATCTCAGTGGCCTACATATTTGCTGCCATTCTGATGGAGACCTAAATATGAAAAGTCCAGAATCCAGCATATTTCTGGAGGAATTAGAAGTTCCTCCTTGCTATATATTTGCTTTATTTTAGGAGTCCATCAAAGAATGTGAAAGTTTTTTTTCCTGTCAAACAGATTTAAATATTTATAAAAAATTGTAGTGGGTCTCAGCAGTACACAAAATTTCAGCTAGACAATAACCATGAAAGACATTTTATGTTATGCCGGCAACTGGGATTCTGACAAAATCAATAAAATATCTTAAACCTAGACTAGAGCTTTAAATATGATGAGAAGAAATCCATAGTCAATCACATGTTCCTACTAAAATACATGTGGTCCTATTGCGGGGTTATCCCATTTGACTGGCTTATGGTCTACTTCTCTGGGTGTAGCTGACAGTGGTCTCCAGTGTTAATTCATTTTAGTCCATCCTCTGTGTAGTAGGATTTCCCAGAACTCCATATTTAGTGTACTGCTGTTTAACATCTGTATTTTTCTTGATGATATTATTAAAAGACTAGGATTGCAGTCTCACTGTTGTGTGGGTGGTACTCATATTTAAAATTACAACAACCACAGGCAGGGTAGAAAATAAAAACTGCTTTTACCATGCTTTTATTGCCACATAACTTATTTTAGGTCTCAGAGAATACCAGCATTCTTTTACATCCTCCGTTGCATTTCAGTGTAAGAAACCTAAAGCTGCTATTGTGACATTTCAGTCCATTCATGATAAACAACCAGTGTTTAAACAGGTTGTTTTCTGTCTTCTGTGGCAGGAGTGGGAAGAAATGGGAATGATGATTTTTCTTCTGTGGCAGAGGCTATGGATATGAAAACATAATGCTCACCTCTGATAAAACTACCTTTTTTCTCACTGCATAACTGTGTGTGTGTGTGTGTGTGTGTGTGTGTGTGTGTGTGTGTGTGTGTGTGTGTGTGTGTGTGTGTGTGTGTGTGTGTGTAATGCAACAACTACAAAAAATGAATATAGTTGTCATAACATTTAGTGGAGTATAAAACCATTCAAGCCAGAAGTCTTATAACCTGAAATAAGTCACAGCAACTCTAACACAAAAAGAGAATGTTAAGTAAGAAAACAGGAAGTTTAAGAAAGATGGGTGTATCAATCAATTTTTCTGTAATTGAAAACTTAAAGTTGTGATCCATAGATAAAAATAAGAGGCTTAACTTTTTTTCAAGAAATTGAAATAATGCTGTTACTGTCATCATAAGTCCACTCAGGACACCTTCATCTGCTGCCCATTTACCAATATTTTTTTTTACTCTGTCCACTCCATAGTTGTCATAAAGTAAATATGACTATAGTGGGTCTTTTCATTAAAAAATATGGTAGTTAACACATGAGGTTTGGCAACAAACCAAGTTGTCTAGGGACATCTTCAAGAGGGATTAGATTGATATTAGTGGGAGTTAAGTGGGTTGGGGAGATGAAAGGATTAAATGGAGGGAGGGATGATTGGGAGGAAATGAGGTAAGGGTGGGGAGGGGCTTAATGGGTTTAGATAAGTGTAGCTGGGTAAGTAATCACATTTTGGCATGAACTTGCTTCAGCAAGTATTATCACCCTGACGACCATGAGGTACCATGGGGCAGTTAGGCCTTAGACTTGAAGGAACATGGTAAAGTGGTAAGCAGCAAAGATCTGTGTGAGGTGGTAGGGGTGGCATGGTTGCTACTTATTATTGAATTAAAAGGTTATTGAAGTTACTATACAGATTATGTTATTATATTTGTAGTTGGTGTGTGTTAGTTAAGGGGAAGTTGCTGTCTGGGCAGTTTATTTGTGGCGGGCGATATGCATTGAACAAGGGGTGGTATGCTTTGCCTGCTCATGGCTGAAGGTTATGTGAGGTGTGAATTTTTTTTTTTGTGATGGTTTGACCATGGGGGGGGGGGTTCAGGTGTTGAGCCTTGGAGTCCGTCACTCCATTTATTGTAGTGTCTGTGTGGGTAATGGCATCCCCTCTGCTTTTGGTCTAGTGTGGCAGTCTCAGTAGGTGCATCCGTTAATGGTTTCTAGACACTTGCAATCCAGTAGCTTTTGGTTGGTTTGGGAATGCCTAATACTCTGGGGTTGGACAAGTTTTGTGAGAGGCTTTGACTTTCATGGTGCCCTCTTTGGTTGCTTCATTGGTGGTTTAGTGTTTTGAAGGCTGTGAGAGTCTTTGAATCTCATGTTTGCTTCTTCGATGGGTCCCATTGGTGGTTTAGTGCTTTGTGGGCTTTGTGGAATTGATGTTTGCTCCAGGTAGTGGGGGGAGGGGAACGCATGCATGTGCAATGGCAGTGAGGGATGGTTAAAAAAAAAATTAAAAAAAAAAAAATACTTCACACTGCTCTGAGTTTTGTCCCTCCTTGGTTTATTCATAGTGCGGTGGAACCAGCAGCCTGGTTCTTTGGTTTGGGAAGTGTTACAGGTAATAGTTCAGGGCACAGATTTTTGCAGAAGTTGCCTTTTGAATGGTGGATGGGAGTAGTTACAATTTTGCTTAGTGGATGCCATTTTATGTGTGTCGTATGTGCAATCATTGTTCTACTGTCCATTTTATTTCCACATTTTGTTTAATGGTTATCATTTATTATGTCTCGTATCAAGTGGAATTGGTGAGTAGTTTCCTTATCGGTGCTCTGCTTCCGCACGTGGTCGTTAAAGGGGTGAGTGTCCATTAGATGCATGTGGTATGGTATGTGTGTGAGTGGTGAGGTTCATGTGCAATCGGCATCGCAACTCAGTCAGCCAACTATAAACCCAAGGAACAAACTAACAGAATAAATGTTGGGGATGGAATCCACAGCTACACAAGTGGGCTTGAGACTGTTATAGAAGGGGAAGATAGAGATGGGGAGGGTAGAATGTTAAATGCACTTAAGTTGTCAAGACAGCCATATTCCCCCTCCTAAAAATCAAGCAAAGGTGAGTTAATAGGGTTGTAAGGGCAGCTGCTACCTTCATTGTATGCATGTCCAATGTAGGCAGATATTGCGGTTCCACTGGCAGATGATGATGATGATTTTGTATAGTATTGCTGAAGCACAGTTAGCAGTGGAGAAGGTGATTTCATATGCACACATATTTAGCAGGTGCAGTTACAGTTATTAACTGCATATACAAATGTTTTATTATTTGTCATTGTATACTGTGTTAGTGTCATTTACAGTTAATACTTGGAATACTGGGGTCTCACTATACAAATACACAAAACTAGTCTATGTTCTAGCTCTTATATGCCCTGAATTTGACTTGTGTTTCAGTCCATTTTTCATAAAATGGGGCTTCGGGCTTCATACCTTTCAGGAAATTTACACTGATGTGTGGTGATGTGTGGGACCTGTTCTATCATATTTCCAAGATTGTGTGAGCAGAAGTTGGAAATTGTCCCCCTCTTCCCCTGTATGTCCCACTGGCTTGGTAGATTGAGAGGTATGGTAGTGCTTCATGAGTGGTTAAGGTGATGTTAGCAGTTTAATATAGTCATGTAGTAAGAGTAACTGCCCTATCCACTAAATAAAAAAAAAGATGGAATCACCCACTTCAGCTTGCACTTGCTTAAAAATGACATGGACGAAGTTTTGGAAGTGGATGTATGAGCAGATTAACAAAGCTTGTAGACTGCTGGTTTCCTGGCAATTTAATGGTAGCTGATTAACAACAGAGGTTAGGAATGGGTGAGGTGGGTTTTAGACTCATACTCCTTCAGCAATCCATACACTTTCAGAAATCCTGGCTGCAAACCCGTGCTATCACATTTGAGTTTCTGTTGGACAGTGGCCCACGTTATTCCCAGTTGGGCTGGATTTCTGGATCAAAGAGGTTGTGTGAGATGCTCTCGTAGGGTCGGTTCAACAGTGCTACTGCACAAGTGTGCTGTATAATGAGGGAGTGCCATTATAGTTTGATTTGGGCAGGCTAAGGGTGTGCAGTTTGTCTTTAAAGGAGAGCTGTTGTTTAGGGACATGGTGAATTTGCATTCGGTATTGCATTAATGTATGTCTTGCTTACTAAGGTGATTTGGCTGTAGGTAGTTGTGCCCTTGGCCAGATTTCTGGCTTTGAGCAGTTGGAAGGTATGACTAAGGAGAGTATGAAGTGGGAGGGGCAGGAGGAGACAGATAGAATTTTACTGGTTTCTTAACAATGGTTACTAGCAGAGTCACCAGAGGGTTAGGGGATACTGTTCACTTATACAGTTATATCAACAAAAAAAGAGAGAGAGAGAGAGAGAGAGAGAGAAATTTAGTGAGAAAATATGGTTACTTCAAATGTCCTTGTGTATTGCAGCTGATTTACATTTCCCTTTTCTTGCAGATGGTGTATCCTGGGTTTCAGTTGCTGGAGTGTTATGCAATGGGGGCAGACACAGGAGATATCAACACAGAACTCGTATCAGCTGGAGGGCTGAAAGAAGTGGTGGTCTCAGAGGACTGATGTTGATGAAAGGGTTGCTGTGATAAGAGCAATAAAGAGGGAGGTCACTGGTAATGCTTCATTTTACCTGTTTATTTGTTGGGTGTGTTGAGTGGTATGTGAGCACTGTAGGGACTAGTAAGGATGAGATATTACAGCAGCACGGTGAAGTAGGTTTGTTTTAATTATGGGAGGTTGGGGCTATCTACAGGTGGAGTAAGGCATTCATGAAGGTAGCGAGGGGAACATTTATACCTTTGCTTACTGTTGGAATGTGAGGGAAGTAGAAAAATATGGGAACAGTCATAACTGTGGTTGGGTTGATTTTTGGAGCTTGTTTGAATACTTGGGCTTGTCTCAAGGGCAGTGAAACAGGGTTTTCTGACCTATTAAAAAGGGGGGTGCGTAGAAGGGGAAAAGACAAGGATATGCAATTCATTGGTAGGATGGGGGTTCGTCTGATGGAATTAGGAGGTTTAGATAAATTAAGGTTTGAGGTTTTTGCTTCCTACCCTTCAGGTGAAAGAATCTATGGTGTTACATTATTTATATGCTAGGTAAGGTATGGCAGTTCGTTTGGGTAGGTATCTAGCAGAACAAGTGACAGGTGGGCAACATATGTTAATCTGGGCATCCTGAATTTTGGGGGTTGATTGCTTATGTGGTTAATACATGGGGTCTTCTTAGTACTTGACAAAAATGGAGCACAAGGCATTGTACTCTTTCTCTTGGGGAGGGGTCGGGGGCTGCGGGCCGGTGTAGCGGCAGTGCAGTGAGTGAGCAGGGTAGGCCCAGTCAGCTCTTAACTTTCTAAGAATTTACAGTTTTCCTTTCTTTTTCTTGTGGGGTACTGGGGATGTGGCGTTGGTCGGTGACCTGTAGGAGGTAAGTTAAAATGGAGGTGGAGGCCGTGGCAGTGTGGATGTTCTGATAGACAGAGTGGTGTGCTGCAGAATCTGATTTTGGGAGGTGATGTATCCGGCTGTGTTGATGTACTGCCTGGAGTGTTCCTGTTGCTGGAGTGGGCTCTATGAGTTCTTAGGTAATCTTACTTTGTGCTCATAAAGGCATGTCAGGTTGGTTCAGATAGGAGGTAGTGGGGATGAGTGAGTAGAAGGCATGTTGGGGCTGGATGAAGTGGGGTAGGAATCATTTATGGGGAGTAGTAGGAGGTATCAGAGGGGAGGTAGAGACAATCTCAGGATGCATATGACTTCTAGAGGCAGGTAGAGTTTATGGGGTATGGTTGGTATACAGGTATGTTGGGGGATGTTGGAGGAACATACACTGGGTGGGAAATAGGGTTGCAGGTAGGCATGCTGGTGGCAATTGCCCTTGTATGGTTTCATGTGGCATTTGGGTTTAACATGTCGATGTTGACTTTGGCATGTAATGCGCTGGGACAATGGCAGAATAGGGGTAGGTTCATTTTGATACAATAACATGCTATTTTACTGACAGGACTACTGAGGGACAGGGATGCACACAGATTTTGGCGAGTGGTAAAGACAAGGTGCTAAGACAGCAGAGCTGGTAGATATCCAAATAAGTTGGGTTTTGATTTAAGGACAACATGCTTACCTTGTTTCTCTTTTGCAGATGTTGGAGGCACAGAATTTGAGGCTGAGATGACAAATGAGCCTGCATTACCCAGTGTCTGAAGGAAGTGGGTTGCACAGGGGATACATGCTGCAGGAGGTGTTTGTGGATTTGGAAGGTGGAAGCAGTCGGGGTCTGAAGGAAGGAGCTTTGGAAAGTGCTGGATTTGACAGGATGAATGTTACTGTTCTGACTGTATCGGTTGCAGAAGATGTCCTAGTCACTAGAGAGGTATAATGGGGCCACAGAGTGCAGTTAGAAGTGAGCCATGGTTAGTGGTTTGAAGGAAGCGGACTAAAAGGGAATGTATTCTCTGAGTGGATGTTTGGCGTGGTACAGTGGGGTCATGGATAATCCTACTTTATTTCGTTTCATTAAAGCATATTTCAGTGCTGTTCTGTTACGGCTTGGGGTTGATGACAGTGATCTAATGTAATTTACAGGTGATACGTACACCAAATGATTTTGACTTAATCCTTCTCTTTATGGCAGGTAGTTAGTGAACTAGTTTGGGTAGAAGGGAGGGGGAACTGCCTGGTCAGGCTGGTTGGCGGAGAAGAGGGATAGGCTTGCCCTCTTCTGTTCCCCCCTCTGGTGTCTGGATGTTCATTTCAAGGATCTCTGGAAAGGAAAATGAGTAGTTGGAGGAAGCTTGCTGGATAGATAAGCAAGCTGAGGTGAGGATGCTGCTTATTTGGTGGAAGGTAATTCAATGAATGGTGTATGAAGTGAAATAGGACGCTGCTTCATAAGTAAGGTAAGCAAGTAGAGGTATGGATGATGCTTACTGGGTCAGGATGAGTAAGGTCATGTCATACTGAATTATTTGGTCGGATGGGTAATACAATAAATGGGATATGAAGTGAGTCTTGGACGCTGCTTCATAAGTAAAGTAAGCGAGCAGAGGTATGGATGCTGCTTACTGGGGCAGGATGACTAGGTACACTGTCCTGATTAACATTACCAGGATGTTTATGCTGTGTTTAGAATCAACTATACTATGTCCAGTTGTAATTAATAAACTTTGGTGATCAAAGCTATGCTATGGAAGTTTAATAAAGGTAATCAAAAGTCATTCAGTGTGATGTGTTTATTGAAGGGGACCTGAACAAGTAACTTTGGCTGGCAACATAAATTAAAACTGTTTTGTTGACTCATAACTTTCATATTTTTTTATGCTCCAGATTTATTGGCTGAGTGAAATTAATTCTGTCTCAAGCTAAAGTTTATTGTAACTGCAGGTTCAGAAGATGCAGCTGCAGTTATGGTGCTGATGTTTTTGAAAAACATGTAGTACAAGATAGAAGACTAAGAAAGAGAGGCAGCATTGAACATTCTTTTAAAATCATTGCAAAATTAATCCAGTGGTCTCTTTGACCTATGTTTTCAAGAAAATGGTAGAAAAGATTATTGCTTCGTGACTACAAAGTTTAAGGCTATCATAACATTGAGTATATAGTATGAAATGCTAATTAATTAGCTGCAGGAATTTGCATGACAGAAGCCTACAAACTGTTAAATGTGCTACATTTCTGCATGTCAGTGAGGAAGAACCCTTAAATGTATTGCCTTCCTTACCTCTGCTAAAAAGCTGAAGAAGATCTTTCATGGTATTGAATTAGCTCTCATGAAGAACAGAAGATAAAATAGCAGCAGTAAGTGAAATTTAGGAATTACTACATGGCGTGAAATATCTTGCAGTCTGCCTAACATTTGTTCTTTAATAGAGACAAGATCCTACATAAAGTATAGATGACCACACTACAAAGCCAAGGAACAGAACCAAGACTATGCATTTGAGTTGTATGATATGCTAATAAGTGGCTTATCATATAGGAAATGTTCCAAAAAGCATATAGACCTTTAAGGTAAATAGACCAGGTGTTGTAGAAAGCTTGGATATATGCAGAGCAAGTGAAATTCCCACCATATTTATGAAAATGTTCCCGTCATGTTTATGGAAATATTGTATTTAGTTTTACTTCTATCCACTTTACATATTATCTTGCCTTTGTACATATTTTTAATTCCCTGTTTGCATATTTTTACATTCCTTACATTTTTGCAGACTTTTTTCGTCTCATGTTACATATTAAATTGTTTTTTTTTTTCTATCATTAGGCACAGAGTGAAATTGGTCCATTGGGATCCGTGCTGTACCCCCAGCTCACAAAATCAAAGAATCAACTAAATACGTTACTACTAAACAATAATTGACAGAAAAGACAGGTGTGAGATAAAATGAGAACTTAAAAGGCTAAATAAAATGAGAAATGTGCAACAACAAAATGAATATGAAAATGGGATTCATGAAAGAAGGTGGTGTTATGTGAGACCAAATAAAAATGTGTACTATTGAAATTCAAGCCTTGTGTAATGGGTGTAGTTAGTTCAACACAAACATTAAATGGGTTACTTGTTGATACTGCTGTAGTACAAAGAAAAGGTACAGTGCAGTCTGATAATGCATCATAAAACTAAGACTAAAGTCAGAATGCTGGTAGAAAACTGTAAGCAAAATATAAAAATTAAGATATACACAAATGCAAAGTGTATTTTATTTCAAAAGATATAATTGAATTACTGGAATTCAAAGGCTCAGTAAAGAAAGTTGAATATTGTTAAATGTTCTGTTAACTATATGTACAACAATCTTCATACACACATGTAAATATAAGCAAATTATCTGACC